>NW_026263257.1:300000-521282 GCF_947179515.1 Apodemus sylvaticus
GAGAGAAAACTCTCCTGTGCCTTCTCTTTTGAGGGTACACACTTAGACATACACGCAACATGAAAGCTTTTCGACTTACAACGTGTTGTTTAGGAAAAACAAGATAATTTCGCACGATGCGGGATTTCCTTAAAACGTGATTTTCTGAAAAATTTTGACAAAAGAAAATTCTCCTTTTGGTTCTCTTTAGATGCTACATGTTAAGACGTACACGCCACAACAATTCTTTTCGAGATACAACATGTAGTTTTGGAGATACAAGCTAATTTTGTACTATGCGTTATTTCTTCTCGTAAAGAGTTTCCAAAGCTTACGTATATGTCTTTACTCTGCAAAACTGTATTTCCTTATGAAGTGGTATTCTTACATATCCTTTCGAGAGAAAACTGTCCTGTGCCTTCTCTTTTGAGGCTACACACTTAGACATACACGCAACATGAAAGCTTTTCGACTTACAACGTGTTGTTTAGGAAAAACAAGATAATTTCGCACGATGCGGGATTTCCTTAAAACGTGATTTTCTGAAAAATTTTGACGAAAGAAAATTCTCCTTTTGGTTCTCTTTAGATGCTACATGTTAAGACGTACACGCCACAACAATTCTTTTCGAGATACAACGTGTAGTTTTGGAGATACAAGCTAATTTTGTACTATGCGTTATTTCTTCTCGTAAAGAGTTTCCAATGCGTACGTATATGTCTTTACTCTGCAAAACTCTATTTCCTTATGAAGTGGTATTCTTACATATCCTTTCGAGAGAAAACTGTCCTGTGCCTTCTCTTTTGAGGCTACACACTTAGACATAAACGCAACATGAAAGCTTTTCGACTTACAACGTGTTGTTTAGGAAAAACAAGATAATTTCGCACGATGCGGGATTTCCTTAAAACGTGATTTTCTGAAAAATTTTGACGAAAGAGAATTCTCCTTTTGGTTCTCTTTAGATGCTACATGTTAAGACGTACACGCCACAACAATTCTTTTCGAGATACAGCATGTAGTTTTGGAGATACAAGCTAATTTTGTACGATGCGTTATTTCTTCTCGTAAAGAGTTTCCAATGCTTACGTATATGTCTTTACTCTGCAAAACTGTATTTCCTTATGAAGTGGTATTCTTACATATCCTTTCGAGAAAAAACTGTCCTGTGCCTTCTCTTTTGAGGCTACACACTTAGACACACACGCAACATGAAAGCTTTTCGACTTACAACGTGTTGTTTAGGAAAAACAAGATATTTTCGCACGATGCGGGATTTCCTTAAAACGTGATTTTCTGAAAAATTTTGACGAAAGAAAATTCTCCTTTTGGTTCTCTTTAGATGCTACATGTTAAGACGTACACGCCACAACAATTCTTTACGAGATACAACGTGTAGTTTTGGAGATACAAGCTAATTTTGTACTATGCGTTATTTCTTCTCGTAAAGAGTTTCCAATGCGTACGTATATGTCTTTACTCTGCAAAACTGTATTTCCTTATGAAGTGGTATTCTTACATATCCTTTCGAGAGAAAACTGTCCTGTGCCTTCTCTTTTGAGGCTACACACTTAGACATACACGCAACATGAAAGCTTTTCGACTTACAACGTGTTGTTTAGGAAAAACAAGATAATTTCGCACGATGCGGGATTTCCTTAAAACGTGATTTTCTGAAAAATTTTGACGAAAGAAAATTCTCCTTTTGGTTCTCTTTAGATGCTACATGTTAAGACGTACTTGCCACAACAATTCTTTTCGAGATACATGTAGTTTTGGAGATACAGGCTAATTTTGTACTATGCGTTATTTCTTCTCGTAAAGAGTTTCCAATGCGTACGTATATGTCTTTACTCTGCAAAACTGTATTTCCTTATGAAGTGGTATTCTTACATATCCTTTCGAGAGAAAACTGTCCTGTGCCTTCTCTTTTGAGGCTACACACTTAGACATACACGCAACATGAAAGCTTTTCGACTTACAATGTGTTGTTTAGGAAAAACAAGATAATTTCGCACGATGCGGGCTTTCCATAAAACGTGATTTTCTGAAAAATGTTGACGAAAGAAAATTCTCCTTTTGGATCTCTTTAGATGCTACATGTTAAGACGCACACGCCACAACAATTCTTTTCGAGATACAACATGTAGTTTTGGAGATACAAGCTAATTTTGTACTATGCGTTATTTCTTCTCGTAAAGAGTTTCCAATGCGTACGTATATGTCTTTACTCTGCAAAACTGTATTTCCTTATGAAGTGGTATTCTTACATATCCTTTCGAGAGAAAACTGTCCTGTGCCTTCTCTTTTGAGGCTACACACTTAGACATACACGCAACATGAAAGCTTTTCGACTTACAACGTGTTGTTTAGGAAAAACAAGATAATTTCGCACGATGCGGGATTTCCTTAAAACGTGATTTTCTGAAAAATTTTGACGAAAGAAAATTCTCCTTTTGGTTCTCTTTAGATGCTACATGTTAAGACGTACACGCCACAACAATTCTTTTCGAGATACAACATGTAGTTTTGGAGATACAAGCTAATTTTGTACTATGCGTTATTTCTTCTCGTAAAGAGTTTCCAATGCGTACGTATATGTCTTTACTCTGCAAAACTGTATTTCCTTATGAAGTGGTATTCTTACATATCCTTTCGAGAGAAAACTGTCCTGTGCCTTCTCTTTTGAGGCTACACACTTAGACATACACGCAACATGAAAGCTTTTCGACTTACAACGTGTTGTTTAGGAAAAACAAGATAATTTCGCACGATGCGGGATTTCCATAAAACGTGATTTTCTGAAGAATTTTGACGAAAGAAAATTCTCCTTTTGGTTCTCTTTAGATGCTACATGTTAAGACGTACACGCCACAACAATTCTTTTCGAGATACAACATGTAGTTTTGGAGATACAAGCTAATTTTGTACTATGCGTTATTTCTTCTCGTAAAGAGTTTCCAATGCGTACATATATGTCTTTACTCTGCAAAACTGTATTTCCTTATGAAGTGGTATTCTTACATATCCTTTCGAGAGAAAACTGTCCTGTGCCTTCTCTTTTGAGGCTACACACTTAGACATACACGCAACATGAAAGCTTTTCGACTTACAACGTGTTGTTTAGAAAAAACAAGATAATTTCGCACGATGCGGGATTTCCTTAAAACGTGATTTTCTGAAAAATTTTGACGAAAGAAAATTCTCCTTTTGGTTCTCTTTAGATGCTACATGTTAAGACGTACACGCCACAACAATTCTTTTCGAGATACAACATGTAGTTTTGGAGATACAAGCTAATTTTGTACTATGCGTTATTTCTTCTCGTAAAGAATTTCCAATGTGTACGTATATGTCTTTACTCTGCAAAACTGTATTTCCTTATGAAGTGGTATTCTTACATATCCTTTCGAGAGAAAACTGTCCTGTGCCTTCTCTTTTGAGGCTACACACTTAGACATACACGCAACATGAAAGCTTTTCGACTTACAACGTGTTGTTTAGGAAAAACAAGATAATATCGCACGATGCGGGATTTCCTTAAACGTGATTTTCTGAAAAATTTTGACGAAAGAAAATTCTCCTTTTGGTTCTCTTTAGATGCTACATGTTAAGACGTACACGCCACAACAATTCTTTTCGAGATACAACATGTAGTTTTGGAGACACAAGCTAATTTTGTACTATGCGTTATTTCTTCTCGTAAAGAGTTTCCAATGCGTACGTATATGTCTTTACTCTGCAAAACTGTATTTCCTTATGAAGTAGTATTCTTACATATCCTTTCGAGAGAAAACTGTCCTGTGCCTCCTCTTTTGAGGCTACACACTTAGACATACACGCAACATGAAAGCTTTTCGACTTACAACGTGTTGTTTAGGAAAAACAAGATAATTTCGCACGATGCGGGATTTCCTTAAAACGTGATTTTCTGAAAAATTTTGACGAAAGAAAATTCTCCTTTTGGTTCTCTTTAGATGCTACATGTTAAGACGTACACGCCACAACAATTCTTTTCGAGTTACACCGTGTAGTTTTGGAGATACAAGCTAATTTTGTACGATGCGTTATTTCTTCTCGTAAAGAGTTTCCAATACGTACGTATATGTCTTTACTCTGCAAAACTGTATTTCCTTATGAAGTGGTATTCTTACATATTCTTTCGAGAGAAAACTCTCCTGTGCCTTCTCTTTTGAGGCTACACACTTAGACATACACGCAACATGAAAGCTTTTCGACTTACAACGTGTTGTTTAGGAAAAACAAGATAATTTCGCACGATGCGAGATTTCCTTAAAACGTGATTTTCTGAAAATTTTGACCAAAGAAAATTCTCCTTTTGGTTCTCTTTAGATGCTACATGTTAAGACGTACACGCCACAACAATTCTTTTCGAGATACAACGTGTAGTTTTGGAGATACAAGCTAATTTTTTACTATGCGTTATTTCTTCTCGTAAAGAGTTTCCAATGCGTACGTATATGTCTTTACTCTGCAAAACTGTATTTCCTTATGAAGTGGTATTCTTACATATCCTTTCGAGAGAAAACTGTCCTGTGCCTTCTCTTTTGAGGCTACACACTTAGACATACACGCAACATGAAAGCTTTTCGACTTACAACGTGTTGTTTAGGAAAAACAAGATAATTTCGCACGATGCGGGATTTCCTTAAAACGTGATTTTCTGAAAAATTTTGACGAAAGAAAATTCTCCTTTTGGTTCTCTTTAGATGCTACATGTTAAGACGTACACGCCACAACAATTCTTTTCGAGATACAACGTGTAGTTTTGGAGATACAAGCTAATATTGTACTATGCGTTATTTCTTCTCGTAAAGAGTTTCCAATGCGTACATATATGTCTTTACTCTGCAAAACTGTATTTCCTTATGAAGTGGTATTCTTACATATCCTTTCGAGAGAAAACTGTCCTGTGCCTTCTCTTTTGAGGCTACACACTTAGACATACACGCAACATGAAAGCTTTTCGACTTACAAAGTGTTGTTTAGGAAAAACAAGATAATTTCGCACGATGCGGGATTTCCTTAAAACGTGATTTTCTGAAAAATTTTGACAAAAGAAAATTCTCCTTTTGGTTCTCTTTAGATGCTACATGTTAAGAGGTACACGCCACAACAATTCTTTTTGAGATACAGCATGTAGTTTTGGAGATACAAGCTAATTTTTTACTATGCGTTATTTCTTCTCGTAAAGAGTTTCCAATGCGTACGTATATGTCTTTACTCTGCAAAACTGTATTTCCTTATGAAGTGGTATTCTTACATATCCTTTCGAGAGAAAACTGTCCTGTGCCTTCTCTTTTGAGGCTACACACTTAGACATACACGCAACATGAAAGCTTTTCGACTTACAACGTGTTGTTTAGGAAAAACAAGATAATTTCGCACGATGCGGGATTTCCTTAAAACGTGATTTTCTGAAAAATTTTGACGAAAGAAAATTATCCTTTTGGTTCTCTTTAGATGCTACATGTTAAGACGTACACGCCACAACAATTCTTTTCGAGATACAACATGTAGTTTTGGAGATACAAGCTAATTTTGTACTATGCGTTATTTCTTCTCGTAACGAGTTTCCAATGCGTACGTATATGTCTTTACTCTGCAAAACTGTATTTCCTTATGAAGTGGTATTCTTACATATCCTTTCGAGAGAAAACTGTCCTGTGCCTTCTCTTTTGAGGCTACACACTTAGACATAAACGCAACATGAAAGCTTTTCGACTTACAACGTGTTGTTTAGGAAAAACAAGATAATTTCGCACGATGCGGGATTTCCTTAAAACGTGATTTTCTGAAAAATTTTGACGAAAGAAAATTCTCCTTTTGGTTCTCTTTAGATGCTACATGTTAAGACGTACACGCCACAACAATTCTTTTCGAGATACAGCATGTAGTTTTGGAGATACAAGCTAATTTTTTACTATGCGTTATTTCTTCTCGTAAAGTTTCCAATGCGTACGTATATGTCTTTACTCTGCAAAACTGTATTTCCTTATGAAGTGGTATTCTTACATATCCTTTCGAGAAAAAACTGTCCTGTGCCTTCTCTTTTGAGGCTACACACTTAGACACACACGCAACATGAAAGCTTTTCGACTTACAACGTGTTGTTTAGGAAAAACAAGATAATTTCGCACGATGCGGGATTTCCTTAAAACGTGATTTTCTGAAAAATTTTGACGAAAGAAAATTCTCCTTTTGGTTCTCTTTAGATGCTACATGTTAAGACGTACATGCCACAACAATTCTTTTCGAGATACATGTAGTTTTGGAGATACAAGCTAATTTTGTACTATGCGTTATTTCTTCTCGTAAAGAGTTTCCAATGCGTAGGTATATGTCTTTACTCTGCAAAACTGTATTTCCTTATGAAGTGGTATTCTTACATATCCTTTCGAGAGAAAACTGTCCTGTGCCTTCTCTTTTGAGGCTACACA
This sequence comes from Apodemus sylvaticus, assembly GCF_947179515.1. Taxonomy (NCBI): domain Eukaryota; kingdom Metazoa; phylum Chordata; class Mammalia; order Rodentia; family Muridae; genus Apodemus; species Apodemus sylvaticus. The sequence goes on from NW_026263257.1 coordinate 306,441, forward strand.
CTTAGACATACACGCAACATGAAAGCTTTTCGACTTACAATGTGTTGTTTAGGAAAAACAAGATAATTTCGCACGATGCGGGATTTCCTTAAAACGTGATTTTCTGAAAAATTTTGACGAAAGAAAATTCTCCTTTTGGATCTCGTTAGATGCTACATGTTAAGACGCACACGCCACAACAATTCTTTTCGAGATACAACATGTAGTTTTGGAGATACAAGCTAATTTTGTACTATGCGTTATTTCTTCTCGTAAAGAGTTTCCAATGCGTACGTATATGTCTTTACTCTGCAAAACTGTATTTCCTTATGAAGTGGTATTCTTACATATCCTTTCGAGAGAAAACTGTCCTGTGCCTTCTCTTTTGAGGCTACACACTTAGACATACACGCAACATGAAAGCTTTTCGACTTACAACGTGTTGTTTAGGAAAAACAAGATAATTTCGCACGATGCGGGATTTCCTTAAAACGTGATTTTCTGAAAAATTTTGACGAAAGAAAATTCTCCTTTTGGTTCTCTTTAGATGCTACATGTTAAGACGTACTTGCCACAACAATTCTTTTCGAGATACATGTAGTTTTGGAGATACAAGCTAATTTTGTACTATGCGTTATTTCTTCTCGTAAAGAGTTTAGAATGCGTACGTATATGTCTTTACTCTGCCAAACTGTATTTCCTTATGAAGTGGTATTCTTACATATCCTTTCGAGAGAAAACTGTCCTGTGCCTTCTCTTTTGAGGCTACACACTTAGACATACACGCAACATGAAAGCTTTTCGACTTACAATGTGTTGTTTAGGAAAAACAAGATAATTTCGCACGATGCGGGATTTCCTTAAAACGTGATTTTCTGAAAAATTTTGACGAAAGAAAATTCTCCTTTTGGATCTCTTTAGATGCTACATGTTAAGACGCACACGCCACAACAATTCTTTTCGAGATACAACATGTAGTTTTGGAGATACAAGCTAATTTTGTACTATGCGTTATTTCTTCTCGTAAAGAGTTTCCAATGCATACGTATATGTCTTTACTCTGCAAAACTGTATTTCCTTATGAAGTGGTATTCTTACATATCCTTTCGAGAGAAAACTGTCCTGTGCCTTCTCTTTTGAGGCTACACACTTAGACATACACGCAACATGAAAGCTTTTCGACTTACAACGTGTTGTTTAGGAAAAACAAGATAATTTCGCACGATGCGGGATTTCCTTAAAACGTGATTTTCTGAAAAATTTTGACAAAAGAAAATTCTCCTTTTGGTTCTCTTTAGATGCTACATGTTAAGAGGTACACGCCACAACAATTCTTTTCGAGATACAGCATGTAGTTTTGGAGATACAAGCTAATTTTGTACTATGCGTTATTTCTTCTCGTAAAGAGTTTCCAATGCGTACGTATATGTCTTTACTCTGCAAAACTGTATTTCCTTATGAAGTGGTATTCTTACATATCCTTTCAAGAGAAAACTGTCCTGTGCCTTCTGTTTTGAGGCTACACACTTAGACATACACGCAACATGAAAGCTTTTCGACTTACAACGTGTTGTTTAGGAAAAACAAGATAATTTCGCACGATGCGGGATTTCCTTAAAACGTGATTTTCTGAAAAATTTTGACGAAAGAAAATTCTCCTTTTGGTTCTCTTTAGATGCTACATGTTAAGACGTACATGCCACAACAATTCTTTTCGAGATACATGTAGTTTTGGAGATACAAGCTAATTTTGTACTATGCGTTATTTCTTCTCGTAAAGAGTTTCCAATGCGTAGGTATATGTCTTTACTCTGCAAAACTGTATTTCCTTATGAAGTGGTATTCTTACATATCCTTTCGAGAGAAAACTGTCCTGTGCCTTCTCTTTTGAGGCTACACACTTAGACATACACGCAACATGAAAGCTTTTCGACTTACAATGTGTTGTTTAGGAAAAACAAGATAATTTCGCACGATGCGGGATTTCCTTAAAACGTGATTTTCTGAAAAATTTTGACGAAAGAAAATTCTCCTTTTGGATCTCGTTAGATGCTACATGTTAAGACGCACACGCCACAACAATTCTTTTCGAGATACAACATGTAGTTTTGGAGATACAAGCTAATTTTGTACTATGCGTTATTTCTTCTCGTAAAGAGTTTCCAATGCGTACGTATATGTCTTTACTCTGCAAAACTGTATTTCCTTATGAAGTGGTATTCTTACATATCCTTTCGAGAGAAAACTGTCCTGTGCCTTCTCTTTTGAGGCTACACACTTAGACATACACGCAACATGAAAGCTTTTCGACTTACAACGTGTTGTTTAGGAAAAACAAGATAATTTCGCACGATGCGGGATTTCCTTAAAACGTGATTTTCTGAAAAATTTTGACGAAAGAAAATTCTCCTTTTGGTTTTCTTTAGATGCTACATGTTAAGACGTACTTGCCACAACAATTCTTTTCGAGATACATGTAGTTTTGGAGATACAAGCTAATTTTGTACTATGCGTTATTTCTTCTCGTAAAGAGTTTAGAATGCGTACGTATATGTCTTTACTCTGCAAAACTGTATTTCCTTATGAAGTGGTATTCTTACATATCCTTTCGAGAGAAAACTGTCCTGTGCCTTCTCTTTTGAGGCTACACACTTAGACATACACGCAACATGAAAGCTTTTCGACTTACAATGTGTTGTTTAGGAAAAACAAGATAATTTCGCACGATGCGGGATTTCCTTAAAACGTGATTTTCTGAAAAATTTTGACGAAAGAAAATTCTCCTTTTGGATCTCTTTAGATGCTACATGTTAAGACGCACACGCCACAACAATTCTTTTCGAGATACAACATGTAGTTTTGGAGATACAAGCTAATTTTGTACTATGCGTTATTTCTTCTCGTAAAGAGTTTCCAATGCATACGTATATGTCTTTACTCTGCAAAACTGTATTTCCTTATGAAGTGGTATTCTTACATATCCTTTCGAGAGAAAACTGTCCTGTGCCTTCTCTTTTGAGGCTACACACTTAGACATACACGCAACATGAAAGCTTTTCGACTTACAACGTGTTGTTTAGGAAAAACAAGATAATTTCGCACGATGCGGGATTTCCTTAAAACGTGATTTTCTGAAAAATTTTGACAAAAGAAAATTCTCCTTTTGGTTCTCTTTAGATGCTACATGTTAAGAGGTACACGCCACAACAATTCTTTTCGAGATACAGCATGTAGTTTTGGAGATACAAGCTAATTTTGTACTATGCGTTATTTCTTCTCGTAAAGAGTTTCCAATGCGTACGTATATGTCTTTACTCTGCAAAACTGTATTTCCTCATGAAGTGGTATTCTTACATATCCTTTCAAGAGAAAACTGTCCTGTGCCTTCTGTTTTGAGGCTACACACTTAGACATACACGCAACATGAAAGCTTTTCGACTTACAACGTGTTGTTTAGGAAAAACAAGATAATTTCGCACGATGCGGGATTTCCTTAAAACGTGATTTTCTGAAAAATTTTGACGAAAGAAAATTCTCCTTTTGGTTCTCTTTAGATGCTACATGTTAAGACGTACACGCCACAACAATTCTTTTCGAGATACAACGTGTAGTTTTGGAGATACAAGCTAATTTTGTACTATGCGTTATTGCTTCTCGTAAAGAGTTTCCAATGCGTACGTATATGTCTTTACTCTGCAAAACTGTATTTCCTTATGAAGTGGTATTCTTACATATCCTTTCGAGAGAAAACTGTCCTGTGCCTTCTCTTTTGAGGCTACACACTTAGACATACACGCAACATGAAAGCTTTTCGACTTACAACGTGTTGTTTAGGAAAAACAAGATAATTTCGCACGATGCGGGATTTCCTTAAAACGTGATTTTCTGAAAAATTTTGACAAAAGAAAATTCTCCTTTTGGTTCTCTTTAGATGCTACATGTTAAGACGTACACGCCACAACAATTCTTTTCGAGATACAACATGTAGTTTTGGAGATACAAGCTAATTTTGTACTATGCGTTATTTCTTCTCGTAAAGAGTTTCCAATGCGTACGTATATGTCTTTACTCTGCAAAACTGTATTTCCTTATGAAGTGGTATTCTTCCATATCCTTTCGAGAGAAAACTGTCCTGTGCCTTCTCTTTTGAGGCTACACACTTAGACATACACGCAACATGAAAGCTTTTCGACTTACAACGTGTTGTTTAGGAAAAACAAGATAATTTCGCACGATGCGGGATTTCCTTAAAACGTGATTTTCTGAAAAATTTTGACGAAAGAAAATTCTCCTTTTGGTTCTCTTTAGATGCTACATGTTAAGACGTACACGCCACAACAATTCTTTTCGAGATACAACGTGTAGTTTTGGAGATACAAGCTAATTTTGTACTATGCGTTATTTCTTCTCGTAAAGAGTTTCCAATGCGTACGTATATGTCTTTACTCTGCAAAACTGTATTTCCTTATGAAGTGGTATTCTTACATATCCTTTCGAGAGAAAACTGTCCTGTGCCTTCTCTTTTGAGGCTACACACTTAGACATACACGCAACATGAAAGCTTTTCGACTTACAACGTGTTGTTTAGGAAAAACAAGATAATTTCGCACGATGCGGGATTTCCTTAAAACGTGATTTTCTGAAAAATTTTGACAAAAGAAAATTCTCCTTTTGGTTCTCTTTAGATGCTACATGTTAAGACGTACACGCCACAACAATTCTTTTCGAGATACAGCATGTAGTTTTGGAGATACAAGCTAATTTTGTACTATGCGTTATTTCTTCTCGTAAAGAGTTTCCAATGCGTATGTATATGTCTTTACTCTGCAAAACTGTATTTCCTTATGAAGTGGTATTCTTACATATCCTTTCGAGAGAAAACTGTCCTGTGCCTTCTCTTTTGAGGCTACACACTTAGACATACACGCAACATGAAAGCTTTTCGACTTACAACGTGTTGTTTAGGAAAAACAAGATAATTTCGCACGATGCGGGATTTCCTTAAAACGTGATTTTCTGAAAAATTTTGACGAAAGAAAATTCTCCTTTTGGTTCTCTTTAGATGCTACATGTTAAGACGTACACGCCACAACTATTCTTTTCGAGATACAGCATGTAGTTTTGGAGATACAAGCTAATTTTGTACTATGCGTTATTTCTTCTCGTAAAGAGTTTCCAATGCGTACGTATATGTCTTTACTCTGCAAAACTGTATTTCCTTATGAAGTGGTATTCTTACATATCCTTTCGAGAAAAAACTGTCCTGTGCCTTCTCTTTTGAGGCTACACACTTAGACACACACGCAACATGAAAGCTTTTCGACTTACAACGTGTTGTTTAGGAAAAACAAGATAATTTCGCACGATGCGGGATTTCCTTAAAACGTGATTTTCTGAAAAATTTTGACGAAAGAAAATTCTCCTTTTGGTTCTCTTTAGATGCTACATGTTAAGACGTACATGCCACAACAATTCTTTTCGAGATACATGTAGTTTTGGAGATACAAGCTAATTTTGTACTATGCGTTATTTCTTCTCGTAAAGAGTTTCCAATGCGTACGTATATGTCTTTACTCTGCAAAACTGTATTTCCTTATGAAGTGGTATTCTTACATATCCTTTCGAGAGAAAACTGTCCTGTGCCTTCTCTTTTGAGGCTACACACTTAGACATACACGCAACATGAAAGCTTTTCGACTTACAATGTGTTGTTTAGGAAAAACAAGATAATTTCGCACGATGCGGGATTTCCTTAAAACGTGATTTTCTGAAAAATTTTGACGAAAGAAAATTCTCCTTTTGGATCTCTTTAGATGCTACATGTTAAGACGCACACGCCACAACAATTCTTTTCGAGATACAACATGTAGTTTTGGAGATACAAGCTAATTTTGTACTATGCGTTATTTCTTCTCGTAAAGAGTTTCCAATGCGTACGTATATGTCTTTACTCTGCAAAACTGTATTTCCTTATGAAGTGGTATTCTTACATATCCTTTCGAGAGAAAACTGTCCTGTGCCTTCTCTTTTGAGGCTACACACTTAGACATACACGCAACATGAAAGCTTTTCGACTTACAACGTGTTGTTTAGGAAAAACAAGATAATTTCGCACGATGCAGGATTTCCTTAAAACGTGATTTTCTGAAAAATTTTGACGAAAGAAAATTCTCCTTTTGGTTTTCTTTAGATGCTACATGTTAAGACGTACTTGCCACAACAATTCTTTTCGAGATACATGTAGTTTTGGAGATACAAGCTAATTTTGTACTATGCGTTATTTCTTCTCGTAAAGAGTTTAGAATGCGTACGTATATGTCTTTACTCTGCAAAACTGTATTTCCTTATGAAGTGGTATTCTTACATATCCTTTCGAGAGAAAACTGTCCTGTGCCTTCTCTTTTGAGGCTACACACTTAGACATACACGCAACATGAAAGCTTTTCGACTTACAATGTGTTGTTTAGGAAAAACAAGATAATTTCGCACGATGCGGGATTTCCTTAAAACGTGATTTTCTGAAAAATTTTGACGAAAGAAAATTCTCCTTTTGGATCTCTTTAGATGCTACATGTTAAGACGCACACGCCACAACAATTCTTTTCGAGATACAACATGTAGTTTTGGAGATACAAGCTAATTTTGTACTATGCGTTATTTCTTCTCGTAAAGAGTTTCCAATGCGTACGTATATGTCTTTACTCTGCAAAACTGTATTTCCTTATGAAGTGGTATTCTTACATATCCTTTCGAGAGAAAACTGTCCTGTGCCTTCTCTTTTGAGGCTACACACTTAGACATACACGCAACATGAAAGCTTTTCGACTTAAACCGTGTTGTTTAGGAAAAACAAGATAATTTCGCACGATGCGGGATTTCCTTAAAACGTGATTTTCTGAAAAATTTTGACAAAAGAAAATTCTCCTTTTGGTTCTCTTTAGATGCTACATGTTAAGAGGTACACGCCACAACAATTCTTTTCGAGATACAGCATGTAGTTTTGGAGATACAAGCTAATTTTGTACTATGCGTTATTTCTTCTCGTAAAGAGTTTCCAATGCGTACGTATATGTCTTTACTCTGCAAAACTGTATTTCCTTATGAAGTGGTATTCTTACATATCCTTTCAAGAGAAAACTGTCCTGTGCCTTCTGTTTTGAGGCTACACACTTAGACATACACGCAACATGAAAGCTTTTCGACTTAAAACGTGTTGTTTAGGAAAAACAAGATAATTTCGCACGATGCGGGATTTTCTTAAAACGTGATTTTCTGAAAAATTTTGACGAAAGAAAATTCTCCTTTTGGTTCTCTTTAGATGCTACATGTTAAGACGTACACGCCACAACAATTCTTTTCGAGATACAACGTGTAGTTTTGGAGATACAAGCTAATTTTGTACTATGCGTTATTGCTTCTCGTAAAGAGTTTCCAATGCGTACGTATATGTCTTTACTCTGCAAAACTGTATTTCCTTATGAAGTGGTATTCTTACATATCCTTTCGAGAGAAAACTGTCCTGTGCCTTCTCTTTTGAGGCTACACACTTAGACATACACGCAACATGAAAGCTTTTCGACTTACAACGTGTTGTTTAGGAAAAACAAGATAATTTCGCACGATGCGGGATTTCCTTAAAACGTGATTTTCTGAAAAATTTTGACAAAAGAAAATTCTCCTTTTGGTTCTCTTTAGATGCTACATGTTAAGACGTACACGCCACAACAATTCTTTTCGAGATACAACATGTAGTTTTGGAGATACAAGCTAATTTTGTACTATGCGTTATTTCTTCTCGTAAAGAGTTTCCAATGCGTACGTATATGTCTTTACTCTGCAAAACTGTATTTCCTTATGAAGTGGTATTCTTACATATCCTTTCGAGAGAAAACTGTCCTGTGCCTTCTCTTTTGAGGCTACACACTTAGACATACACGCAACATGAAAGCTTTTCGACTTACAACGTGTTGTTTAGGAAAAACAAGATAATTTCGCACGATGCGGGATTTCCTTAAAACGTGATTTTCTGAAAAATTTTGACGAAAGAAAATTCTCCTTTTGGTTCTCTTTAGATGCTACATGTTAAGACGTACACGCCACAACAATTCTTTTCGAGTTACAACGTGTAGTTTTGGAGATACAAGCTAATTTTGTACGATGCGTTATTTCTTCTCGTAAAGAGTTTCCAATACGTACGTATATGTCTTTATTCTGCAAAACTGTATTTCCTTATGAAGTGGTATTCTTACATATTCTTTCGAGAGAAAACTTTCCTGTGCCTTCTCTTTTGAGGCTACACACTTAGACATACACGCAACATGAAAGCTTTTCGACTTACAACGTGTTGTTTAGGAAAAACAAGATAATTTCGCACGATGCGGGATTTCCTTAAAACGTGATTTTCTGAAAATTTTGACGAAAGAAAATTCTCCTTTTGGTTCTCTTTAGATGCTACATGTTAAGACGTACACGCCACAACAATTCTTTTCGAGATACAACGTGTAGTTTTGGAGATACAAGCTAATTTTTTACTATGCGTTATTTCTTCTCGTAAAGAGTTTCCAATGCGTACGTATATGTCTTTACTCTGCAAAACTGTATTTCCTTATGAAGTGGTATTCTTACATATCCTTTCGAGAGAAAACTGTCCTGTGCCTTCTCTTTTGAGGCTACACACTTAGACATACACGCAACATGAAAGCTTTTCGACTTACAACGTGTTGTTTAGGAAAAACAAGATAATTTCGCACGATGCGGGATTTCCTTAAAACGTGATTTTCTGAGAATTTTGACAAAAGAAAATTCTCCTTTTGGTTCTCTTTAGATGCTACATGTTAAGACGTACACGCCACAACAATTCTTTTCGAGATCCAACATGTAGTTTTGGAGATACAAGCTAATTTTGTACTATGCGTTATTTCTTCTCGTGAAGAGTTTCCAATGCGTACGTATATGTCTTTACTCTGCAAAACTGTATTTCCTTATGAAGTGGTATTCTTACATATCCTTTCGAGAGAAAACTGTCCTGTGCCTTCTCTTTTGAGGCTACACACTTAGACATACACGCAACATGAAAGCTTTTCGACTTACAACGTGTTGTTTAGGAAAAACAAGATAATTTCGCACGATGCGGGATTTCCTTAAAACGTGATTTTCTGAAAAATTTTGACGAAAGAAAATTCTCCTTTTGGTTCTCTTTAGATGCTACATGTTAAGACGTACACGCCACAACAATTCTTTTCGAGATACAACGTGTAGTTTTGGAGATACAAGCTAATTTTGTACTATGCGTTATTTCTTCTCGTAAAGAGTTTCCAATGCGTACATATATGTCTTTACTCTGCAAAACTGTATTTCCTTATGAAGTGGTATTCTTACATATCCTTTCGAGAGAAAACTGTCCTGTGCCTTCTCTTTTGAGGCTACACACTTAGACATACACACAACATGAAAGCTTTTCGACTTACAACGTGTTGTTTAGGAAAAACAAGATAATTTCGCACGATGCGGGATTTCCTTAAAACGTGATTTTCTGAAAAATTTTGACAAAAGAAAATTCTCCTTTTGGTTCTCTTTAGATGCTACATGTTAAGAGGTACACGCCACAACAATTCTTTTCGAGATACAGCATGTAGTTTTGGAGATACAAGCTAATTTTGTACTATGCGTTATTTCTTCTCGTAAAGAGTTTCCAATGCGTACGTATATGTCTTTACTCTGCAAAACTGTATTTCCTTATGAAGTGGTATTCTTACATATCCTTTCGAGAGAAAACTGTCCTGTGCCTTCTGTTTTGAGGCTACACACTTAGACATACACGCAACATGAAAGCTTTTCGACTTACAACGTGTTGTTTAGGAAAAACAAGATAATTTCGCACGATGCGGGATTTCCTTAAAACGTGATTTTCTGAAAAATTTTAGCGAAAGAAAATTCTCCTTTTGGTTCTCTTTAGATGCTACATGTTAAGACGTACACGCCACAACAATTCTTTTCGAGATACAACGTGTAATTTTGGAGATACAAGCTAATTTTGTACTATGCGTTATTGCTTCTCGTAAAGAGTTTCCAATGCGTACGTATATGTCTTTACTCTGCAAAACTGTATTTCCTTATGAAGTGGTATTCTTACATATCCTTTCGAGAGAAAACTGTCCTGTGCCTTCTCTTTTGAGGCTACACACTTAGACATACACGCAATATGAAAGCTTTTCGACTTACAACGTGTTGTTTAGGAAAAACAAGATAATTTCGCACGATGCGGGATTTCCTTAAAACGTGATTTTCTGAAAAATTTTGACGAAAGAAAATTCTCCTTTTGGTTCTCTTTAGATGCTACATGTTAAGACGTACACGCCACAACAATTCTTTTCGAGATACAGGATGTAGTTTTGGAGATACAAGCTAATTTTGTACTATGCGTTATTTCTTCTCGTAAAGAGTTTCCAATGCGTACATATATGTCTTTACTCTGCAAAACTGTATTTCCTTATGAAGTGGTATTCTTACATATCCTTTCGAGAGAAAACTGTCCTGTGCCTTCTCTTTTGAGGCTACACACTTAGACATACACGCAACATGAAAGCTTTTCGACTTACAACGTGTTGTTTAGGAAAAACAAGATAATTTCGCACGATGCGGGATTTCCTTAAAACGTGATTTTCTGAAAAATTTTGACGAAAGAAAATTCTCCTTTTGGTTCTCTTTAGATGCTACATGTTAAGACGTACACGCCACAACAATTCTTTTCGAGTAACAACGTGTAGTTTTGGAGATACAAGCTAATTTTGTACGATGCGTTATTTCTTCTCGTAAAGAGTTTCCAATACGTACGTATATGTCTTTATTCTGCAAAACTGTATTTCCTTATGAAGTGGTATTCTTACATATTCTTTCGAGAGAAAACTTTCCTGTGCCTTCTCTTTTGAGGCTACACACTTAGACATACACGCAACATGAAAGCTTTTCGACTTACAACGTGTTGTTTAGGAAACACAAGATAATTTCGCACGATGCGGGATTTCCTTAAAACGTGATTTTCTGAAAATTTTGACGAAAGAAAATTCTCCTTTTGGTTCTCTTTAGATGCTACATGTTAAGACGTACACGCCACAACAATTCTTTTCGAGATACAACGTGTAGTTTTGGAGATACAAGCTAATTTTTTACTATGCGTTATTTCTTCTCGTAAAGAGTTTCCAATGCGTACGTATATGTCTTTACTCTGCAAAACTGTATTTCCTTATGAAGTGGTATTCTTACATATCCTTTCGAGAGAAAACTGTCCTGTGCCTTCTCTTTTGAGGCTACACACTTAGACATACACGCAACATGAAAGCTTTTCGACTTACAACGTGTTGTTTAGGAAAAACAAGATAATTTCGCACGATGCGGGATTTCCTTAAAACGTGATTTTCTGAGAATTTTGACAAAAGAAAATTCTCCTTTTGGTTCTCTTTAGATGCTACATGTTAAGACGTACACGCCACAACAATTCTTTTCGAGATCCAACATGTAGTTTTGGAGATACAAGCTAATTTTGTACTATGCGTTATTTCTTCTCGTGAAGAGTTTCCAATGCGTACGTATATGTCTTTACTCTGCAAAACTGTATTTCCTTATGAAGTGGTATTCTTACATATCCTTTCGAGAGAAAACTGTCCTGTGCCTTCTCTTTTGAGGCTACACACTTAGACATACACGCAACATGAAAGCTTTTCGACTTACAACGTGTTGTTTAGGAAAAACAAGATAATTTCGCACGATGCGGGATTTCCTTAAAACGTGATTTTCTGAAAAATTTTGACGAAAGAAAATTCTCCTTTTGGTTCTCTTTAGATGCTACATGTTAAGACGTACACGCCACAACAATTCTTTTCGAGATACAACGTGTAGTTTTGGAGATACAAGCTAATTTTGTACTATGCGTTATTTCTTCTCGTAAAGAGTTTCCAATGCGTACATATATGTCTTTACTCTGCAAAACTGTATTTCCTTATGAAGTGGTATTCTTACATATCCTTTCGAGAGAAAACTGTCCTGTGCCTTCTCTTTTGAGGCTACACACTTAGACATACACACAACATGAAAGCTTTTCGACTTACAACGTGTTGTTTAGGAAAAACAAGATAATTTCGCACGATGCGGGATTTCCTTAAAACGTGATTTTCTGAAAAATTTTGACAAAAGAAAATTCTCCTTTTGGTTCTCTTTAGATGCTACATGTTAAGAGGTACACGCCACAACAATTCTTTTCGAGATACAGCATGTAGTTTTGGAGATACAAGCTAATTTTGTACTATGCGTTATTTCTTCTCGTAAAGAGTTTCCAATGCGTACGTATATGTCTTTACTCTGCAAAACTGTATTTCCTTATGAAGTGGTATTCTTACATATCCTTTCGAGAGAAAACTGTCCTGTGCCTTCTGTTTTGAGGCTACACACTTAGACATACACGCAACATGAAAGCTTTTCGACTTACAACGTGTTGTTTAGGAAAAACAAGATAATTTCGCACGATGCGGGATTTCCTTAAAACGTGATTTTCTGAAAAATTTTAGCGAAAGAAAATTCTCCTTTTGGTTCTCTTTAGATGCTACATGTTAAGACGTACACGCCACAACAATTCTTTTCGAGATACAACGTGTAATTTTGGAGATACAAGCTAATTTTGTACTATGCGTTATTGCTTCTCGTAAAGAGTTTCCAATGCGTACGTATATGTCTTTACTCTGCAAAACTGTATTTCCTTATGAAGTGGTATTCTTACATATCCTTTCGAGAGAAAACTGTCCTGTGCCTTCTCTTTTGAGGCTACACACTTAGACATACACGCAATATGAAAGCTTTTCGACTTACAACGTGTTGTTTAGGAAAAACAAGATAATTTCGCACGATGCGGGATTTCCTTAAAACGTGATTTTCTGAAAAATTTTGACGAAAGAAAATTCTCCTTTTGGTTCTCTTTAGATGCTACATGTTAAGACGTACACGCCACAACAATTCTTTTCGAGATACAGGATGTAGTTTTGGAGATACAAGCTAATTTTGTACTATGCGTTATTTCTTCTCGTAAAGAGTTTCCAATGCGTACATATATGTCTTTACTCTGCAAAACTGTATTTCCTTATGAAGTGGTATTCTTACATATCCTTTCGAGAGAAAACTGTCCTGTGCCTTCTCTTTTGAGGCTACACACTTAGACATACACGCAACATGAAAGCTTTTCGACTTACAACGTGTTGTTTAGGAAAAACAAGATAATTTCGCACGATGCGGGATTTCCTTAAAACGTGATTTTCTGAAAAATTTTGACGAAAGAAAATTCTCCTTTTGGTTCTCTTTAGATGCTACATGTTAAGACGTACACGCCACAACAATTCTTTTCGAGTAACAACGTGTAGTTTTGGAGATACAAGCTAATTTTGTACGATGCGTTATTTCTTCTCGTAAAGAGTTTCCAATACGTACGTATATGTCTTTATTCTGCAAAACTGTATTTCCTTATGAAGTGGTATTCTTACATATTCTTTCGAGAGAAAACTTTCCTGTGCCTTCTCTTTTGAGGCTACACACTTAGACATACACGCAACATGAAAGCTTTTCGACTTACAACGTGTTGTTTAGGAAACACAAGATAATTTCGCACGATGCGGGATTTCCTTAAAACGTGATTTTCTGAAAATTTTGACGAAAGAAAATTCTCCTTTTGGTTCTCTTTAGATGCTACATGTTAAGACGTACACGCCACAACAATTCTTTTCGAGATACAACGTGTAGTTTTGGAGATACAAGCTAATTTTTTACTATGCGTTATTTCTTCTCGTAAAGAGTTTCCAATGCGTACGTATATGTCTTTACTCTGCAAAACTGTATTTCCTTATGAAGTGGTATTCTTACATATCCTTTCGAGAGAAAACTGTCCTGTGCCTTCTCTTTTGAGGCTACACACTTAGACATACACGCAACATGAAAGCTTTTCGACTTACAACGTGTTGTTTAGGAAAAACAAGATAATTTCGCACGATGCGGGATTTCCTTAAAACGTGATTTTCTGAGAATTTTGACAAAAGAAAATTCTCCTTTTGGTTCTCTTTAGATGCTACATGTTAAGACGTACACGCCACAACAATTCTTTTCGAGATCCAACATGTAGTTTTGGAGATACAAGCTAATTTTGTACTATGCGTTATTTCTTCTCGTGAAGAGTTTCCAATGCGTACGTATATGTCTTTACTCTGCAAAACTGTATTTCCTTATGAAGTGGTATTCTTACATATCCTTTCGAGAGAAAACTGTCCTGTGCCTTCTCTTTTGAGGCTACACACTTAGACATACACGCAACATGAAAGCTTTTCGACTTACAACGTGTTGTTTAGGAAAAACAAGATAATTTCGCACGATGCGGGATTTCCTTAAAACGTGATTTTCTGAAAAATTTTGACGAAAGAAAATTCTCCTTTTGGTTCTCTTTAGATGCTACATGTTAAGACGTACACGCCACAACAATTCTTTTCGAGATACAACGTGTAGTTTTGGAGATACAAGCTAATTTTGTACTATGCGTTATTTCTTCTCGTAAAGAGTTTCCAATGCGTACATATATGTCTTTACTCTGCAAAACTGTATTTCCTTATGAAGTGGTATTCTTACATATCCTTTCGAGAGAAAACTGTCCTGTGCCTTCTCTTTTGAGGCTACACACTTAGACATACACACAACATGAAAGCTTTTCGACTTACAACGTGTTGTTTAGGAAAAACAAGATAATTTCGCACGATGCGGGATTTCCTTAAAACGTGATTTTCTGAAAAATTTTGACAAAAGAAAATTCTCCTTTTGGTTCTCTTTAGATGCTACATGTTAAGAGGTACACGCCACAACAATTCTTTTCGAGATACAGCATGTAGTTTTGGAGATACAAGCTAATTTTGTACTATGCGTTATTTCTTCTCGTAAAGAGTTTCCAATGCGTACGTATATGTCTTTACTCTGCAAAACTGTATTTCCTTATGAAGTGGTATTCTTACATATCCTTTCAAGAGAAAACTGTCCTGTGCCTTCTGTTTTGAGGCTACACACTTAGACATACACGCAACATGAAAGCTTTTCGACTTAGGACGTGTTGTTTAGGAAAAAAAAGATAATTTCGCACGATGCGGGATTTCCTTAAAACGTGATTTTCTGAAAAATTTTAGCGAAAGAAAATTCTCCTTTTGGTTCTCTTTAGATGCTACATGTTAAGACGTACACGCCACAACAATTCTTTTCGAGATACAACGTGTAATTTTGGAGATACAAGCTAATTTTGTACTATGCGTTATTGCTTCTCGTAAAGAGTTTCCAATGCGTACGTATATGTCTTTACTCTGCAAAACTGTATTTCCTTATGAAGTGGTATTCTTACATATCCTTTCGAGAGAAAACTGTCCTGTGCCTTCTCTTTTGAGGCTACACACTTAGACATACACGCAATATGAAAGCTTTTCGACTTACAACGTGTTGTTTAGGAAAAACAAGATAATTTCGCACGATGCGGGATTTCCTTAAAACGTGATTTTCTGAAAAATTTTGACGAAAGAAAATTCTCCTTTTGGTTCTCTTTAGATGCTACATGTTAAGACGTACACGCCACAACAATTCTTTTCGAGATACAGGATGTAGTTTTGGAGATACAAGCTAATTTTGTACTATGCGTTATTTCTTCTCGTAAAGAGTTTCCAATGCGTACATATATGTCTTTACTCTGCAAAACTGTATTTCCTTATGAAGTGGTATTCTTACATATCCTTTCGAGAGAAAACTGTCCTGTGCCTTCTCTTTTGAGGCTACACACTTAGACATACACGCAACATGAAAGCTTTTCGACTTACAACGTGTTGTTTAGGAAAAACAAGATAATTTCGCACGATGCGGGATTTCCTTAAAACGTGATTTTCTGAAAAATTTTGACAAAAGAAAATTTTCCTTTTGGTTCTCTTTAGATGCTACATGTTAAGAGGTACACGCCACAACAATTCTTTTCGAGATACAGCATGTAGTTTTGGAGATACAAGCTAATTTTGTACTATGCGTTATTTCTTCTCGTAAAGAGTTTCCAATGTGTACGTATATGTCTTTACTCTGCAAAACTGTATTTCCTTATGAAGTGGTATTCTTACATATCCTTTCGAGAGAAAACTGTCCTGTGCCTTCTCTTTTGAGGCTACACACTTAGACATACACGCAACATGAAAGCTTTTCGACTTACAACGTGTTGTTTAGGAAAAACAAGATAATTTCGCACGATGCGGGATTTCCTTAAAACGTGATTTTCTGAAAAATTTTGACGAAAGAAAATTCTCCTTTTGGTTCTCTTTAGATGCTACATGTTAAGACGTACACGCCACAACAATTATTTTCGAGATACAGCATGTAGTTTTGGAGATACAAGCTAATTTTGTACTATGCGTTATTTCTTCTCGTAAAGTTTCCAATGCGTACGTATATGTCTTTACTCTGCAAAACTGTATTTCCTTATGAAGTGGTATTCTTACATATCCTTTCGAGAAAAAACTGTCCTGTGCCTTCTCTTTTGAGGCTACACACTTAGACACACACGCAACATGAAAGCTTTTCGACTTACAACGTGTTGTTTAGGAAAAACAAGATAATTTCGCACGATGCGGGATTTCCTTAAAACGTGATTTTCTGAAAAATTTCGACGAAAGAAAATTCTCCTTTTGGATCTCTTTAGATGCTACATGTTAAGACGCACACGCCACAACAATTCTTTTCGAGATACAACATGTAGTTTTGGAGATACAAGCTAATTTTGTACTATGCGTTATTTCTTCTCGTAAAGAGTTTCCAATGCGTACGTATATGTCTTTACTCTGCAAAACTGTATTTCCTTATGAAGTGGTATTCTTACATATCCTTTCGAGAGAAAACTGTCCGGTGCCTTCTCTTTTGAGGCTACACACTTAGACATACACGCAACATGAAAGCTTTTCGACTTACAACGTGTTGTTTAGGAAAAACAAGATAATTTCGCACGATGCGGGATTTCCTTAAAACGTGATTTTCTGAAAAATTTTGACGAAAGAAAATTCTCCTTTTGGTTTTCTTTAGATGCTACATGTTAAGACGTACTTGCCACAACAATTCTTTTCGAGATACATGTAGTTTTGGAGATACAAGCTAATTTTGTACTATGCGTTATTTCTTCTCGTAAAGAGTTTAGAATGCGTACGTATATGTCTTTACTCTGCAAAACTGTATTTCCTTATGAAGTGGTATTCTTACATATCCTTTCGAGAGAAAACTGTCCTGTGCCTTCTCTTTTGAGGCTACACACTTAGACATACACGCAACATGAAAGCTTTTCGACTTACAACGTGTTGTTTAGGAAAAACAAGATAATTTCGCACGATGCGGGATTTCCTTAAAACGTGATTTTCTGAAAAATTTTGACAAAAGAAAATTCTCCTTTTGGTTCTCTTTAGATGCTACATGTTAAGACGTACACGCCACAACAATTCTTTTCGAGATACAACATGTAGTTTTGGAGATACAAGCTAATTTTGTACTATGCGTTATTTCTTCTCGTAAAGAGTTTCCAATGCGTACGTATATGTCTTTACTCTGCAAAACTGTATTTCCTTATGAAGTGGTATTCTTACATATCCTTTCGAGAGAAAACTGTCCTGTGCCTTCTCTTTTGAGGCTACACACTTAGACATACACGCAACATGAAAGCTTTTCGACTTACAACGTGTTGTTTAGGAAAAACAAGATAATTTCGCACGATGCGGGATTTCCTTAAAACGTGATTTTCTGAAAAATTTTGACGAAAGAAAATTCTCCTTTTGGTTCTCTTTAGATGCTACATGTTAAGACGTACACGCCACAACAATTCTTTTCGAGTTACAACGTGTAGTTTTGGAGATACAAGCTAATTTTGTACGATGCGTTATTTCTTCTCGTAAAGAGTTTCCAATACGTACGTATATGTCTTTATTCTGCAAAACTGTATTTCCTTATGAAGTGGTATTCTTACATATTCTTTTGAGAGAAAACTTTCCTGTGCCTTCTCTTTTGAGGCTACACACTTAGACATACACGCAACATGAAAGCTTTTCGACTTACAACGTGTTGTTTAGGAAAAACAAGATAATTTCGCACGATGCGGGATTTCCTTAAAACGTGATTTTCTGAAAATTTTGACGAAAGAAAATTCTCCTTTTGGTTCTCTTTAGATGCTACATGTTAAGACGTACACGCCACAACAATTCTTTTCGAGATACAACGTGTAGTTTTGGAGATACAAGCTAATTTTTTACTATGCGTTATTTCTTCTCGTAAAGAGTTTCCAATGCGTACGTATATGTCTTTACTCTGCAAAACTGTATTTCCTTATGAAGTGGTATTCTTACATATCCTTTCGAGAGAAAACTGTCCTGTGCCTTCTCTTTTGAGGCTACACACTTAGACATACACGCAACATGAAAGCTTTTCGACTTACAACGTGTTGTTTAGGAAAAACAAGATAATTTCGCACGATGCGGGATTTCCTTAAAACGTGATTTTCTGAGAATTTTGACAAAAGAAAATTCTCCTTTTGGTTCTCTTTAGATGCTACATGTTAAGACGTACACGCCACAACAATTCTTTTCGAGATCCAACATGTAGTTTTGGAGATACAAGCTAATTTTGTACTATGCGTTATTTCTTCTCGTGAAGAGTTTCCAATGCGTACGTATATGTCTTTACTCTGCAAAACTGTATTTCCTTATGAAGTGGTATTCTTACATATCCTTTCGAGAGAAAACTGTCCTGTGCCTTCTCTTTTGAGGCTACACACTTAGACATACACGCAACATGAAAGCTTTTCGACTTACAACGTGTTGTTTAGGAAAAACAAGATAATTTCGCACGATGCGGGATTTCCTTAAAACGTGATTTTCTGAAAAATTTTGACGAAAGAAAATTCTCCTTTTGGTTCTCTTTAGATGCTACATGTTAAGACGTACACGCCACAACAATTCTTTTCGAGATACAACGTGTAGTTTTGGAGATACAAGCTAATTTTGTACTATGCGTTATTTCTTCTCGTAAAGAGTTTCCAATGCGTACATATATGTCTTTACTCTGCAAAACTGTATTTCCTTATGAAGTGGTATTCTTACATATCCTTTCGAGAGAAAACTGTCCTGTGCCTTCTCTTTTGAGGCTACACACTTAGACATACACACAACATGAAAGCTTTTCGACTTACAACGTGTTGTTTAGGAAAAACAAGATAATTTCGCACGATGCGGGATTTCCTTAAAACGTGATTTTCTGAAAAATTTTGACAAAAGAAAATTCTCCTTTTGGTTCTCTTTAGATGCTACATGTTAAGAGGTACACGCCACAACAATTCTTTTCGAGATACAGCATGTAGTTTTGGAGATACAAGCTAATTTTGTACTATGCGTTATTTCTTCTCGTAAAGAGTTTCCAATGCGTACATATATGTCTTTACTCTGCAAAACTGTATTTCCTTATGAAGTGGTATTCTTACATATCCTTTCAAGAGAAAACTGTCCTGTGCCTTCTGTTTTGAGGCTACACACTTAGACATACACGCAACATGAAAGCTTTTCGACTTACAACGTGTTGTTTAGGAAAAACAAGATAATTTCGCACGATGCGGGATTTCCTTAAAACGTGATTTTCTGAAAAATTTTAGCGAAAGAAAATTCTCCTTTTGGTTCTCTTTAGATGCTACATGTTAAGACGTACACGCCACAACAATTCTTTTCGAGATACAACGTGTAATTTTGGAGATACAAGCTAATTTTGTACTATGCGTTATTGCTTCTCGTAAAGAGTTTCCAATGCGTACGTATATGTCTTTACTCTGCAAAACTGTATTTCCTTATGAAGTGGTATTCTTACATATCCTTTCGAGAGAAAACTGTCCTGTGCCTTCTCTTTTGAGGCTACACACTTAGACATACACGCAATATGAAAGCTTTTCGACTTACAACGTGTTGTTTAGGAAAAACAAGATAATTTCGCACGATGCGGGATTTCCTTAAAACGTGATTTTCTGAAAAATTTTGACGAAAGAAAATTCTCCTTTTGGTTCTCTTTAGATGCTACATGTTAAGACGTACACGCCACAACAATTATTTTCGAGATACAGCATGTAGTTTTGGAGATACAAGCTAATTTTGTACTATGCGTTATTTCTTCTCGTAAAGAGTTTCCAATGCGTACATATATGTCTTTACTCTGCAAAACTGTATTTCCTTATGAAGTGGTATTCTTACATATCCTTTCGAGAGAAAACTGTCCTGTGCCTTCTCTTTTGAGGCTACACACTTAGACATACACGCAACATGAAAGCTTTTCGACTTACAACGTGTTGTTTAGGAAAAACAAGATAATTTCGCACGATGCGGGATTTCCTTAAAACGTGATTTTCTGAAAAATTTTGACAAAAGAAAATTTTCCTTTTGGTTCTCTTTAGATGCTACATGTTAAGAGGTACACGCCACAACAATTCTTTTCGAGATACAGCATGTAGTTTTGGAGATACAAGCTAATTTTGTACTATGCGTTATTTCTTCTCGTAAAGAGTTTCCAATGTGTACGTATATGTCTTTACTCTGCAAAACTGTATTTCCTTATGAAGTGGTATTCTTACATATCCTTTCGAGAGAAAACTGTCCTGTGCCTTCTCTTTTGAGGCTACACACTTAGACATACACGCAACATGAAAGCTTTTCGACTTACAACGTGTTGTTTAGGAAAAACAAGATAATTTCGCACGATGCGGGATTTCCTTAAAACGTGATTTTCTGAAAAATTTTGACGAAAGAAAATTCTCCTTTTGGTTCTCTTTAGATGCTACATGTTAAGACGTACACGCCACAACAATTATTTTCGAGATACAGCATGTAGTTTTGGAGATACAAGCTAATTTTGTACTATGCGTTATTTCTTCTCGTAAAGTTTCCAATGCGTACGTATATGTCTTTACTCTGCAAAACTGTATTTCCTTATGAAGTGGTATTCTTACATATCCTTTCGAGAAAAAACTGTCCTGTGCCTTCTCTTTTGAGGCTACACACTTAGACACACACGCAACATGAAAGCTTTTCGACTTACAACGTGTTGTTTAGGAAAAACAAGATAATTTCGCAAGATGCGGGATTTCCTTAAAACGTGATTTTCTGAAAAATTTCGACGAAAGAAAATTCTCCTTTTGGATCTCTTTAGATGCTACATGTTAAGACGCACACGCCACAACAATTCTTTTCGAGATACAACATGTAGTTTTGGAGATACAAGCTAATTTTGTACTATGCGTTATTTCTTCTCGTAAAGAGTTTCCAATGCGTACGTATATGTCTTTACTCTGCAAAACTGTATTTCCTTATGAAGTGGTATTCTTACATATCCTTTCGAGAGAAAACTGTCCGGTGCCTTCTCTTTTGAGGCTACACACTTAGACATACACGCAACATGAAAGCTTTTCGACTTACAACGTGTTGTTTAGGAAAAACAAGATAATTTCGCACGATGCGGGATTTCCTTAAAACGTGATTTTCTGAAAAATTTTGACGAAAGAAAATTCTCCTTTTGGTTTTCTTTAGATGCTACATGTTAAGACGTACTTGCCACAACAATTCTTTTCGAGATACATGTAGTTTTGGAGATACAAGCTAATTTTGTACTATGCGTTATTTCTTCTCGTAAAGAGTTTAGAATGCGTACGTATATGTCTTTACTCTGCAAAACTGTATTTCCTTATGAAGTGGTATTCTTACATATCCTTTCGAGAGAAAACTGTCCTGTGCCTTCTCTTTTGAGGCTACACACTTAGACATACACGCAACATGAAAGCTTTTCGACTTACCATGTGTTGTTTAGGAAAAACAAGATAATTTCGCACGATGCGGGATTTCCATAAAACGTGATTTTCTGAAAAATTTTGACGAAAGAAAATTCTCCTTTTGGATCTCTTTAGATGCTACATGTTAAGACGCACACGCCACAACAATTCTTTTCGAGATACAACATGTAGTTTTGGAGATACAAGCTAATTTTGTACTATGCGTTATTTCTTCTCGTAAAGAGTTTCCAATGCGTACGTATATGTCTTTACTCTGCAAAACTGTATTTCCTTATGAAGTGGTATTCTTACATATCCTTTCGAGAGAAAACTGTCCTGTGCCTTCTCTTTTGAGGCTACACACTTAGACATACACGCAACATGAAAGCTTTTCGACTTACAACGTGTTGTTTAGGAAAAACAAGATAATTTCGCACGATGCGGGATTTCCTTAAAACGTGATTTTCTGAAAAATTTTGACAAAAGAAAATTCTCCTTTTGGTTCTCTTTAGATGCTACATGTTAAGAGGTACATGCCACAACAATTCTTTTCGAGATACAGCATGTAGTTTTGGAGATACAAGCTAATTTTGTACTATGCGTTATTTCTTCTCGTAAAGAGTTTCCAATGCGTACGTATATGTCTTTACTCTGCAAAACTGTATTTCCTTATGAAGTGGTATTCTTACATATCCTTTCAAGAGAAAACTGTCCTGTGCCTTCTGTTTTGAGGCTACACACTTAGACATACACGCAACATGAAAGCTTTTCGACTTACAACGTGTTGTTTAGGAAAAACAAGATAATTTCGCACGATGCGGGATTTCCTTAAAACGTGATTTTCTGAAAAATTTTGACGAAAGAAAATTCTCCTTTTGGTTCTCTTTAGATGCTACATGTTAAGACGTACACGCCACAACAATTCTTTTCGAGATACAACGTGTAGTTTTGGAGATACAAGCTAATTTTGTACTATGCGTTATTTCTTCTCGTAAAGAGTTTCCAATGCGTACATATATGTCTTTACTCTGCAAAACTGTATTTCCTTATGAAGTGGTATTCTTACATATCCTTTCGAGAGAAAACTGTCCTGTGCCTTCTCTTTTGAGGCTACACACTTAGACATACACACAACATGAAAGCTTTTCGACTTACAACGTGTTGTTTAGGAAAAACAAGATAATTTCGCACGATGCGGGATTTCCTTAAAACGTGATTTTCTAAAAAATTTTGACAAAAGAAAATTCTCCTTTTGGTTCTCTTTAGATGCTACATGTTAAGAGGTACACGCCACAACAATTCTTTTCGAGATACAGCGTGTAGTTTTGGAGATACAAGCTAATTTTGTACTATGCGTTATTTCTTCTCGTAAAGAGTTTCCAATGCGTACGTATATGTCTTTACTCTGCAAAACTGTATTTCCTTATGAAGTGGTATTCTTACATATCCTTTCAAGAGAAAACTGTCCTGTGCCTTCTGTTTTGAGGCTACACACTTAGACATACACGCAACATGAAAGCTTTTCGACTTACAACGTGTTGTTTAGGAAAAACAAGATAATTTCGCACGATGCGGGATTTCCTTAAAACGTGATTTTCTGAAAAATTTTAGCGAAAGAAAATTCTCCTTTTGGTTCTCTTTAGATGCTACATGTTAAGACGTACACGCCACAACAATTCTTTTCGAGATACAACGTGTAGTTTTGGAGATACAAGCTAATTTTGTACTATGCGTTATTGCTTCTCGTAAAGAGTTTCCAATGCGTACGTATATGTCATTACTCTGCAAAACTGTATTTCCTTATGAAGTGGTATTCTTACATATCCTTTCGAGAGAAAACTGTCCTGTGCCTTCTCTTTTGAGGCTACACACTTAGACATACACGCAACATGAAAGCTTTTCGACTTACAACGTGTTGTTTAGGAAAAACAAGATAATTTCGCACGATGCGGGATTTCCTTAAAACGTGATTTTCTGAAAAATTTTGACGAAAGAAAATTCTCCTTTTGGTTCTCTTTAGATGCTACATGTTAAGACGTACACGCCACAACAATTCTTTTCGAGATACAGCATGTAGTTTTGGAGATACAAGCTAATTTTGTACTATGCGTTATTTCTTCTCGTAAAGAGTTTCCAATGCGTACGTATATGTCTTTACTCTGCAAAACTGTATTTCCTTATGAAGTGGTATTCTTACATATCCTTTCGAGAGAAAACTGTCCTGTGCCTTCTCTTTTGAGGCTACACACTTAGACATACACGCAACATGAAAGCTTTTCGACTTACAACGTGTTGTTTAGGAAAAACAAGATAATTTCGCACGATGCGGGATTTCCTTAAAACGTGATTTTCTGAAAAATTTTGACGAAAGAAAATTCTCCTTTTGGTTCTCTTTAGATGCTACATGTTAAGACGTACACGCCACAACAATTCTTTACGAGATACAACGTGTAGTTTTGGAGATACAAGCTAATTTTGTACTATGCGTTATTTCTTCTCGTAAAGAGTTTCCAATGCGTACATATATGTCTTTACTCTGCAAAACTGTATTTCCTTATGAAGTGGTATTCTTACATATCCTTTCGAGAGAAAACTGTCCTGTGCCTTCTCTTTTGAGGCTACACACTTAGACATACACGCAACATGAAAGCTTTTCGACTTACAACGTGTTGTTTAGGAAAAACAAGATAATTTCGCACGATGTGGGATTTCCTTAAAACGTGATTTTCTGAAAAATTTTGACAAAAGAAAATTCTCCTTTTGGTTCTCTTTAGATGCTACATGTTAAGAGGTACACGCCACAACAATTCTTTTCGAGATACAGCATGTAGTTTTGGAGATACAAGCTAATTTTGTACTATGCGTTATTTCTTCTCGTAAAGAGTTTCCAATGTGTACGTATATGTCTTTACTCTGCAAAACTGTATTTCCTTATGAAGTGGTATTCTTACATATCCTTTCGAGAGAAAACTGTCCTGTGCCTTCTCTTTTGAGGCTACACACTTAGACATACACGCAACATGAAAGCTTTTCGACTTACAACGTGTTGTTTAGGAAAAACAAGATAATTTCGCACGATGCGGGATTTCCTTAAAACGTGATTTTCTGAAAAATTTTGACGAAAGAAAATTCTCCTTTTGGTTCTCTTTAGATGCTACATGTTAAGACGTACACGCCACAACAATTCTTTTCGAGATACAACATGTAGTTTTGGAGATACAAGCTAATTTTGTACTATGCGTTATATCTTCTCGTAACGAGTTTCCAATGCGTACGTATATGTCTTTACTCTGCAAAACTGTATTTCCTTATGAAGTGGTATTCTTACATATCCTTTCGAGAGAAAACTGTCCTGTGCCTTCTCTTTTGAGGCTACACACTTAGACATAAACGCAACATGAAAGCTTTTCGACTTACAACGTGTTGTTTAGGAAAAACAAGATAATTTCGCACGATGCGGGATTTCCTTAAAACGTGATTTTCCTAAAAATTTTGACGAAAGAAAATTCTCCTTTTGGTTCTCTTTAGATGCTACATGTTAAGACGTACACGCCACAACAATTCTTTTCGAGATACAGCATGTAGTTTTGGAGATACAAGCTAATTTTGTACTATGCGTTATTTCTTCTCGTAAAGTTTCCAATGCGTACGTATATGTCTTTACTCTGCAAAACTGTATTTCCTTATGAAGTGGTATTCTTACATATCCTTTCGAGAAAAAACTGTCCTGTGCCTTCTCTTTTGAGGCTACACACTTAGACACACACGCAACATGAAAGCTTTTCGACTTACAACGTGTTGTTTAGGAAAAACAAGATAATTTCGCACGATGCGGGATTTCCTTAAAACGTGATTTTCTGAAAAATTTCGACGAAAGAAAATTCTCCTTTTGGATCTCTTTAGATGCTACATGTTAAGACGCACACGCCACAACAATTCTTTTCGAGATACAACATGTAGTTTTGGAGATACAAGCTAATTTTGTACTATGCGTTATTTCTTCTCGTAAAGAGTTTCCAATGCGTACGTATATGTCTTTACTCTGCAAAACTGTATTTCCTTATGAAGTGGTATTCTTACATATCCTTTCGAGAGAAAACTGTCCTGTGCCTTCTCTTTTGAGGCTACACACTTAGACATACACGCAACATGAAAGCTTTTCGACTTACAACGTGTTGTTTAGGAAAAACAAGATAATTTCGCACGATGCGGGATTTCCTTAAAACGTGATTTTCTGAAAAATTTTGACGAAAGAAAATTCTCCTTTTGGTTTTCTTTAGATGCTACATGTTAAGACGTACTTGCCACAACAATTCTTTTCGAGATACATGTAGTTTTGGAGATACAAGCTAATTTTGTACTATGCGTTATTTCTTCTCGTAAAGAGTTTAGAATGCGTACGTATATGTCTTTACTCTGCAAAACTGTATTTCCTTATGAAGTGGTATTCTTACATATCCTTTCGAGAGAAAACTGTCCTGTGCCTTCTCTTTTGAGGCTACACACTTAGACATACACGCAACATGAAAGCTTTTCGACTTACCATGTGTTGTTTAGGAAAAACAAGATAATTTCGCACGATGCGGGATTTCCTTAAAACGTGATTTTCTGAAAAATTTTGACGAAAGAAAATTCTCCTTTTGGATCTCTTTAGATGCTACATGTTAAGACGCACACGCCACAACAATTCTTTTCGAGATACAACATGTAGTTTTGGAGATACAAGCTAATTTTGTACTATGCGTTATTTCTTCTCGTAAAGAGTTTCCAATGCGTACGTATATGTCTTTACTCTGCAAAACTGTATTTCCTTATGAAGTGGTATTCTTACATATCCTTTCGAGAGAAAACTGTCCTGTGCCTTCTCTTTTGAGGCTACACACTTAGACATACACGCAACATGAAAGCTTTTCGACTTACAACGTGTTGTTTAGGAAAAACAAGATAATTTCGCACGATGCGGGATTTCCTTAAAACGTGATTTTCTGAAAAATTTTGACAAAAGAAAATTCTCCTTTTGGTTCTCTTTAGATGCTACATGTTAAGAGGTACATGCCACAACAATTCTTTTCGAGATACAGCATGTAGTTTTGGAGATACAAGCTAATTTTGTACTATGCGTTATTTCTTCTCGTATAGAGTTTCCAATGCGTACGTATATGTCTTTACTCTGCAAAACTGTATTTCCTTATGAAGTGGTATTATTACATATCCTTTCAAGAGAAAACTGTCCTGTGCCTTCTGTTTTGAGGCTACACACTTAGACATACACGCAACATGAAAGCTTTTTGACTTACAACGTGTTGTTTAGGAAAAACAAGATAATTTCGCACGATGCGGGATTTCCTTAAAACGTGATTTTCTGAAAAATTTTGACGAAAGAAAATTCTCCTTTTGGTTCTCTTTAGATGCTACATGTTAAGACGTACACGCCACAACAATTCTTTTCGAGATACAACGTGTAGTTTTGGAGATACAAGCTAATTTTGTACTATGCGTTATTGCTTCTCGTAAAGAGTTTCCAATGCGTACGTATATGTCTTTACTCTGCAAAACTGTATTTCCTTATGAAGTGGTATTCTTACATATCCTTTCGAGAGAAAACTGTCCTGTGCCTTCTCTTTTGAGGCTACACACTTAGACATACACGCAACATGAAAGCTTTTCGACTTACAACGTGTTGTTTAGGAAAAACAAGATAATTTCGCACGATGCGGGATTTCCTTAAAACGTGATTTTCTGAAAAATTTTGACAAAAGAAAATTCTCCTTTTGGTTCTCTTTAGATGCTACATGTTAAGACGTACACGCCACAACAATTCTTTTCGAGATACAACATGTAGTTTTGGAGATACAAGCTAATTTTGTACTATGCGTTATTTCTTCTCGTAAAGAGTTTCCAATGCGTACGTATATGTCTTTACTCTGCAAAACTGTATTTCCTTATGAAGTGGTATTCTTCCATATCCTTTCGAGAGAAAACTGTCCTGTGCCTTCTCTTTTGAGGCTACACACTTAGACATACACGCAACATGAAAGCTTTTCGACTTACAACGTGTTGTTTAGGAAAAACAAGATAATTTCGCACGATGCGGGATTTCCTTAAAACGTGATTTTCTGAAAAATTTTGACGAAAGAAAATTCTCCTTTTGGTTCTCTTTAGATGCTACATGTTAAGACGTACACGCCACAACAATTCTTTTCGAGATACAACGTGTAGTTTTGGAGATACAAGCTAATTTTGTACTATGCGTTATTTCTTCTCGTAAAGAGTTTCCAATGCGTACATATATGTCTTTACTCTGCAAAACTGTATTTCCTTATGAAGTGGTATTCTTACATATCCTTTCGAGAGAAAACTGTCCTGTGCCTTCTCTTTTGAGGCTACACACTTAGACATACACGCAACATGAAAGCTTTTCGACTTACAACGTGTTGTTTAGGAAAAACAAGATAATTTCGCACGATGCGGGATTTCCTTAAAACGTGATTTTCTGAAAAATTTTGACAAAAGAAAATTCTCCTTTTGGTTCTCTTTAGATGCTACATGTTAAGAGGTACACGCCACAACAATTCTTTTCGAGATACAACGTGTAGTTTTGGAGATACAAGCTAATTTTGTACTATGCGTTATTTCTTCTCGTAAAGAGTTTCCAATGCGTACGTATATGTCTTTACTCTGCAAAACTGTATTTCCTTATGAAGTGGTATTCTTACATATCCTTTCGAGAGAAAACTGTCCTGTGCCTTCTCTTTTGAGGCTACACACTTAGACATAAACGCAACATGAAAGCTTTTCGACTTACAACGTGTTGTTTAGGAAAAACAAGATAATTTCGCACGATGCGGGATTTCCTTAAAACGTGATTTTCTGAAAAATTTTGACGAAAGAAAATTCTCCTTTTGGTTCTCTTTAGATGCTACATGTTAAGACGTACACGCCACAACTATTCTTTTCGAGATACAGCATGTAGTTTTGGAGATACAAGCTAATTTTGTACTATGCGTTATTTCTTCTCGTAAAGTTTCCAATGCGTACGTATATGTCTTTACTCTGCAAAACTGTATTTCCTTATGAAGTGGTATTCTTACATATCCTTTCGAGAAAAAACTGTCCTGTGCCTTCTCTTTTGAGGCTACACACTTAGACACACACGCAACATGAAAGCTTTTCGACTTACAACGTGTTGTTTAGGAAAAACAAGATAATTTCGCACGATGCGGGATTTCCTTAAAACGTGATTTTCTGAAAAATTTTGACGAAAGAAAATTCTCCTTTTGGTTCTCTTTAGATGCTACATGTTAAGACGTACATGCCACAACAATTCTTTTCGAGATACATGTAGTTTTGGAGATACAAGCTAATTTTGTACTATGCGTTATTTCTTCTCGTAAAGAGTTTCCAATGCGTAGGTATATGTCTTTACTCTGCAAAACTGTATTTCCTTATGAAGTGGTATTCTTACATATCCTTTCGAGAGAAAACTGTCCTGTGCCTTCTCTTTTGAGGCTACACACTTAGACATACACGCAACATGAAAGCTTTTCGACTTACAATGTGTTGTTTAGGAAAAACAAGATAATTTCGCACGATGCGGGATTTCCTTAAAACGTGATTTTCTGAAAAATTTTGACCAAAGAAAATTCTCCTTTTGGATCTCTTTAGATGCTACATGTTAAGACGCACACGCCACAACAATTCTTTTCGAGATACAACATGTAGTTTTGGAGATACAAGCTAATTTTGTACTATGCGTTATTTCTTCTCGTAAAGAGTTTCCAATGCGTACGTATATGTCTTTACTCTGCAAAACTGTATTTCCTTATGAAGTGGTATTCTTACATATCCTTTCGAGAGAAAACTGTACTGTGCCTTCTCTTTTGAGGCTACACACTTAGACATACACGCAACATGAAAGCTTTTCGACTTACAACGTGTTGTTTAGGAAAAACAAGATAATTTCGCACGATGCGGGATTTCCTTAAAACGTGATTTTCTGAAAAATTTTGACGAAAGAAAATTCTCCTTTTGGTTTTCTTTAGATGCTACATGTTAAGACGTACTTGCCACAACAATTCTTTTCGAGATACATGTAGTTATGGAGATACAAGCTAATTTTGTACTATGCGTTATTTCTTCTCGTAAAGAGTTTAGAATGCGTACGTATATGTCTTTACTCTGCAAAACTGTATTTCCTTATGAAGTGGTATTCTTACATATCCTTTCGAGAGAAAACTGTCCTGTGCCTTCTCTTTTGAGGCTACACACTTAGACATACACGCAACATGAAAGCTTTTCGACTTACAATGTGTTGTTTAGGAAAAACAAGATAATTTCGCACGATGCGGGATTTCCTTAAAACGTGATTTTCTGAAAAATTTTGACGAAAGAAAATTCTCCTTTTGGATCTCTTTAGATGCTACATGTTAAGACGCACACGCCACAACAATTCTTTTCGAGATACAACATGTAGTTTTGGAGATACAAGCTAATTTTTTACTATGCGTTATTTCTTCTCGTAAAGAGTTTCCAATGCGTACGTATATGTCTTTACTCTGCAAAACTGTATTTCCTTATGAAGTGGTATTCTTACATATCCTTTCGAGAGAAAACTGTCCTGTGCCTTCTCTTTTGAGGCTACACACTTAGACATACACGCAACATGAAAGCTTTTCGACTTACAACGTGTTGTTTAGGAAAAACAAGATAATTTCGCACGATGCGGGATTTCCTTAAAACGTGATTTTCTGAAAAATTTTGACAAAAGAAAATTCTCCTTTTGGTTCTCTTTAGATGCTACATGTGAAGAGGTACACGCCACAACAATTCTTTTCGAGATACAGCATGTAGTTTTGGAGATACAAGCTAATTTTGTACTATGCGTTATTTCTTCTCGTAAAGAGTTTCCAATGCGTACGTATATGTCTTTACTCTGCAAAACTGTATTTCCTTATGAAGTGGTATTCTTACATATCCTTTCAAGAGAAAACTGTCCTGTGCCTTCTGTTTTGAGGCTACACACTTAGACATACACGCAACATGAAAGCTTTTCGACTTACAACGTGTTGTTTAGGAAAAACAAGATAATTTCGCACGATGCGGGATTTCCTTAAAACGTGATTTTCTGAAAAATTTTGACGAAAGAAAATTCTCCTTTTGGTTCTCTTTAGATGCTACATGTTAAGACGTACACGCCACAACAATTCTTTTCGAGATACAACGTGTAGTTTTGGAGATACAAGCTAATTTTGTACTATGCGTTATTGCTTCTCGTAAAGAGTTTCCAATGCGTACGTATATGTCTTTACTCTGCAAAACTGTATTTCCTTATGAAGTGGTATTCTTACATATCCTTTCGAGAGAAAACTGTCCTGTGCCTTCTCTTTTGAGGCTACACACTTAGACATACACGCAACATGAAAGCTTTTCGACTTACAACGTGTTGTTTAGGAAAAACAAGATAATTTCGCACGATGCGGGATTTCCTTAAAACGTGATTTTCTGAAAAATTTTGACAAAAGAAAATTCTCCTTTTGGTTCTCTTTAGATGCTACATGTTAAGACGTACACGCCACAACAATTCTTTTCGAGATACAACATGTAGTTTTGGAGATACAAGCTAATTTTGTACTATGCGTTATTTCTTCTCGTAAAGAGTTTCCAATGCGTACGTATATGTCTTTACTCTGCAAAACTGTATTTCCTTATGAAGTGGTATTCTTACATATCCTTTCGAGAGAAAACTGTCCTGTGCCTTCTCTTTTGAGGCTACAAACTTAGACATACACGCAACATGAAAGCTTTTCGACTTACAACGTGTTGTTTAGGAAAAACAAGATAATTTCGCACGATGCGGGATTTCCTTAAAACGTGATTTTCTGAAAAATTTTGACGAAAGAAAATTCTCCTTTTGGTTCTCTTTAGATGCTACATGTTAAGACGTACACGCCACAACAATTCTTTTCGAGATACAACGTGTAGTTTTGGAGATACAAGCTAATTTTGTACTATGCGTTATTTCTTCTCGTAAAGAGTTTCCAATGAGTACATATATGTCTTTACTCTGCAAAACTGTATTTCCTTATGAAGTGGTATTCTTACATATCCTTTCGAGAGAAAACTGTCCTGTGCCTTCTCTTTTGAGGCTACACACTTAGACATACACGCAACATGAAAGCTTTTCGACTTACAACGTGTTGTTTAGGAAAACAAGATAATTTCGCACGATGCGGGATTTCCTTAAAACGTGATTTTCTGAAAAATTTTGACAAAAGAAAATTCTCCTTTTGGTTCTCTTTAGATGCTACATGTTAAGAGGTACACGCCACAACAATTCTTTTGGAGATACAGCATGTAGTTTTGGAGATACAAGCTAATTTTGTACTATGCGTTATTTCTTCTCGTAAAGAGTTTCCAATGCGTACGTATAAGTCTTTACTCTGCAAAACTGTATTTCCTTATGAAGTGGTATTCTTACATATCCTTTCAAGAGAAAACTGTCCTGTGCCTTCTGTTTTGAGGCTACACACTTAGACATACACGCAACATGAAAGCTTTTCGACTTACAACGTGTTGTTTAGGAAAAACAAGATAATTTCGCACGATGCGGGATTTCCTTAAAACGTGATTTTCTGAAAAATTTTGACGAAAGAAAATTCTCCTTTTGGTTCTCTTTAGATGCTACATGTTAAGACGTACACGCCACAACAATTCTTTTCGAGATACAACATGTAGTTTTGGAGATACAAGCTAATTTTGTACTATGCGTTATTTCTTCTCGTAAAGAGTTTCCAAAGCGTACGTATATGTCTTTACTCTGCAAAACTGTATTTCCTTATGAAGTGGTATTCTTACATATCCTTTCGAGAGAAAACTGTCCTGTGCCTTCTCTTTTGAGGCTACACACTTAGACATACACGCAACATGAAAGCTTTTCGACTTACAACGTGTTGTTTAGGAAAAACAAGATAATTTCGCACGATGCGGGATTTCCTTAAAACGTGATTTTCTGAAAAATTTTGACGAAAGAAAATTCTCCTTTTGGTTCTCTTTAGATGCTACATGTTAAGACGTACACGCCACAACAATTCTTTTCGAGATACAACATGTAGTTTTGGAGATACAAGCTAATTTTGTACTATGCGTTATATCTTCTCGTAACGAGTTTCCAATGCGTACGTATATGTCTTTACTCTGCAAAACTGTATTTCCTTATGAAGTGGTATTCTTACATATCCTTTCGAGAGAAAACTGTCCTGTGCCTTCTCTTTTGAGGCTACACACTTAGACATAAACGCAACATGAAAGCTTTTCGACTTACAACGTGTTGTTTAGGAAAAACAAGATAATTTCGCACGATGCGGGATTTCCTTAAAACGTGATTTTCTGAAAAATTTTGACGAAAGAAAATTCTCCTTTTGGATCTCTTTAGATGGTACATGTTAAGACGTACATGCCACAACAATTCTTTTCGAGATACATGTAGTTTTGGAGATACAAGCTAATTTTGTACTATGCGTTATTTCTTCTCGTAAAGAGTTTCCAATGCGTACGTATATGTCTTTACTCTGCAAAACTGTATTTCCTTATGAAGTGGTATTCTTACATATCCTTTCGAGAGAAAACTGTCCTGTGCCTTCTCTTTTGAGGCTACACACTTAGACATACACGCAACATGAAAGCTTTTCGACTTACAATGTGTTGTTTAGGAAAAACAAGATAATTTCGCACGATGCGGGATTTCCTTAAAACGTGATTTTCTGAAAAATTTTGACGAAAGAAAATTCTCCTTTTGGATCTCTTTAGATGCTACATGTTAAGACGCACACGCCACAACAATTCTTTTCGAGATACAACATGTAGTTTTGGAGATACAAGCTAATTTTGTACTATGCGTTATTTCTTCTCGTAAAGAGTTTCCAATGCGTACGTATATGTCTTTACTCTGCAAAACTGTATTTCCTTATGAAGTGGTATTCTTACATATCCTTTCGAGAGAAAACTGTCCTGTGCCTTCTCTTTTGAGGCTACACACTTAGACATACACGCAACATGAAAGCTTTTCGACTTACAACGTGTTGTTTAGGAAAAACAAGATAATTTCGAACGATGCGGGATTTCCTTAAAACGTGATTTTCTGAAAAATTTTGACGAAAGAAAATTCTCCTTTTGGTTCTCTTTAGATGCTACATGTTAAGACGTACACGCCACAACAATTCTTTTCGAGATACAACATGTAGTTTTGGAGATACAAGCTAATTTTGTACTATGCGTTAATTCTTCTCGTAAAGAGTTTCCAATGCGTACGTATATGTCTTTACTCTGCAAAACTGTATTTCCTTATGAAGTGGTATTCTTACATATCCTTTCGAGAGAAAACTGTCCTGTGCCTTCTCTTTTGAGGCTACACACTTAGACATACACGCAACATGAAAGCTTTTCGACTTACAACGTGTTGTTTAGGAAAAACAAGATAATTTCGCACGATGCGGGATTTCCTTAAAACGTGATTTTCTGAAAAATTTTGACGAAAGAAAATTCTCCTTTTGGTTCTCTTTAGATGCTACATGTTAAGACGTACACGCCACAACAATTCTTTTCGAGATACAACATGTTGTTTTGGAGATACAAGCTAATTTTGTACTATGCGTTATTTCTTCTCGTAAAGAGTTTCCAATGCGTACGTATATGTCTTTACTCTGCAAAACTGTATTTCCTTATGAAGTGGTATTCTTACATATCCTTTCAAGAGAAAACTGTCCTGTGCCTTCTCTTTTGAGGCTACACACTTAGACATACACGCAACATGAAAGCTTTTCGACTTACAACGTGTTGTTTAGGAAAAACAAGATAATTTCGCACGATGCGGGATTTCCTTAAAACGTGATTTTCTGAAAAATTTTGACGAAAGAAAATTCTCCTTTTGGTTTTCTTTAGATGCTACATGTTAAGATGTACTTGCCACAACAATTCTTTTCGAGATACATGTAGTTTTGGAGATACAAGCTAATTTTGTACTATGCGTTATTTCTTCTCGTAAAGAGTTTAGAATGCGTACGTA
The DNA here is from genome assembly GCF_947179515.1 of Apodemus sylvaticus. Lineage (NCBI taxonomy): Eukaryota > Metazoa > Chordata > Mammalia > Rodentia > Muridae > Apodemus > Apodemus sylvaticus. Next base: position 341,348 of record NW_026263257.1, read on the forward strand.
TATGTCTTTACTCTGCAAAACTGTATTTCCTTATGAAGTGGTATTCTTACATATCCTTTCGAGAGAAAACTGTCCTGTGCCTTCTTTTTTGAGGCTACACACTTAGACATACACGCAACATGAAAGCTTTTCGACTTACAATGTGTTGTATAGGAAACACAAGATAATTTCGCACGATGCGGGATTTCCTTAAAACGTGATTTTCTGAAAAATTTTGACGAAAGAAAATTCTCCTTTTGGATCTCTTTAGATGCTACATGTTAAGACGCACACGCCACAACAATTCTTTTCGAGATACAACATGTAGTTTTGGAGATACAAGCTAATTTTGTACTATGCGTTATTTCTTCTCGTAAAGAGTTTCCAATGTGTACGTATATGTCTTTACTCTGCAAAACTGTATTTCCTTATGAAGTGGTATTCTTACATATCCTTTCGAGAGAAAACTGTCCTGTGCCTTCTTTTTTAGGCTACACACTTAGACATACACGCAACATGAAAGCTTTTCGACTTACAACGTGTTGTTTAGGAAAAACAAGATAATTTCGCACGATGCGGGATTTCCTTAAAACGTGATTTTCTGAAAAATTTTGACGAAAGAAAATTCTCCTTTTGGTTCTCTTTAGATGCTACATATTAAGACGTACACGCCACAACAATTCTTTTCGAGATACAACATGTAGTTTTGGAGATACAAGCTAATTTTTTACTTTGCTTTATTTCTTCTCGTAAAGAGTTTCCAATGCGTACGTATATGTCTTTACTCTGCAAAACTGTATTTCCTTATGAAGTGGTATTCTTACATATCCTTTCGAGAGAAAACTGTCCTGTGCCTTCTCTTTTGAGGCTACACACTTAGACATACACGCAACATGAAAGCTTTTCGACTTACAACGTGTTGTTTAGGAAAAATAAGATAATTTCGCACGATGCGGGATTTCCTTAAAACGTGATTTTCTGAAGAATTTTGACGAAAGAAAATTCTCCTTTTGGTTCTCTTTAGATGCTACATGTTAAGACGTACACGCCACAACAATTCTTTTCGAGATACAACATGTAGTTTTGGAGATACAAGCTAATTTTGTACTATGCGTTATTTCTTCTCGTAAAGAGTTTCCAATGCGTACGTATATGTCTTTACTCTGCAAAACTGTATTTCCTTATGAAGTGGTATTCTTACATATCCTTTCGAGAGAAAACTGTCCTGTGCCTTCTCTTTTGAGGCTACACACTTAGACATACACGCAACATGAAAGCTTTTCGACTTACAACGTGTTGTTTAGGAAAAACAAGATAATTTCGCACGATGCGGGATTTCCTTAAAACGTGATTTTCTGAAAAATTTTGACGAAAGAAAATTCTCCTTTTGGTTTTCTTTAGATGCTACATGTTAAGACGTACATGCCACAACAATTCTTTTCGAAATACATGTAGTTTTGGAGATACAAGCTAATTTTGTACTATGCGTTATTTCTTCTCGTAAAGAGTTTAGAATGCGTACGTATATGTCTTTACTCTGCAAAACTGTATTTCCTTATGAAGTGGTATTCTTACATATCCTTTCGAGAGAAAACTGTCCTGTGCCTTCTCTTTTGAGGCTACACACTTAGACATACACGCAACATGAAAGCTTTTCGACTTACAACGTGTTGTTTAGGAAAAACAAGATAATTTCGCACGATGCGGGATTTCCTTAAAACGTGATTTTCTGAAAAATTTTGACGAAAGAAAATTCTCCTTTTGGTTTTCTTTAGATGCTACATGTTAAGACGTACTTGCCACAACAATTCTTTTCGAGATACATGTAGTTTTGGAGATACAAGCTAATTTTGTACTATGCGTTATTTCTTCTCGTAAAGAGTTTAGAATGCGTACGTATATGTCTTTAATCTGCAAAACTGTATTTCCTTATGAAGTGGTATTCTTACATATCCTTTCGAGAGAAAACTGTCCTGTGCCTTCTCTTTTGAGGCTACACACTTAGACATACACGCAACATGAAAGCTTTTCGACTTACAATGTGTTGTTTAGGAAAAACAAGATAATTTCGCACGATGCGGGATTTCCTTAAAACGTGATTTTCTGAAAAATTTTGACGAAAGAAAATTCTCCTTTTGGATCTCTTTAGATGCTACATGTTAAGACGTACACGCCACAACAATTCTTTTCGAGATACAACATGTAGTTTTGGAGATACAAGCTAATTTTGTACTATGCGTTATTTCTTCTCGTAAAGAGTTTCCAATGCGTAAGTATATGTCTTTACTCTGCAAAACTGTATTTCCTTATGAAGTGGTATTCTTACATATCCTTTCGAGAGAAAACTGTCCTGTGCCTTCTCTTTTGAGGCTACACACTTAGACATACACGTAACATGAAAGCTTTTCGACTTACAACGTGTTGTTTAGGAAAAACAAGATAATTTCGCACGATGCGGGATTTCCTTAAAACGTGATTTTCTGAAAAATTTTGACAAAAGAAAATTCTCCTTTTGGTTCTCTTTAGATGCTACATGTTAAGAGGTACACGCCACAACAATTCTTTTCGAGATACAGCATGTAGTTTTGGAGATACAAGCTAATTTTGTACTATGCGTTATTTCTTCTCGTAAAGAGTTTCCAATGCGTACGTATATGTCTTTACTCTGCAAAACTGTATTTCCTTATGAAGTGGTATTCTTACATATCCTTTCAAGAGAAAACTGTCCTGTGCCTTCTGTTTTGAGGCTACACACTTAGACATACACGCAACATGAAAGCTTTTCGACTTACAACGTGTTGTTTAGGAAAAACAAGATAATTTCGCACGATGCGGGATTTCCTTAAAACGTGATTTTCTGAAAAATTTTGACGAAAGAAAATTCTCCTTTTGGTTCTCTTTAGATGCTACATGTTAAGACGTACACGCCACAACAATTCTTTTCGAGTTACAACGTGTAGTTTTGGAGATACAAGCTAATTTTGTACGATGCGTTATTTCTTCTCGTAACGAGTTTCCAATACGTACGTATATGTCTTTACTCTGCAAAACTGTATTTCCTTATGAAGTGGTATTCTTACATATTCTTTCGAGAGAAAACTCTCCTGTGCCTTCTCTTTTGAGGCTACACACTTAGACATACACGCAACATGAAAGCTTTTCGACTTACAACGTGTTGTTTAGGAAAAACAAGATAATTTCGCACGATGCGGGATTTCCTTAAAACGTGATTTTCTGAAAAATTTTGACGAAAGAAAATTCTCCTTTTGGTTCTCTTTAGATGCTACATGTTAAGACGTACACGCCACAACAATTCTTTTCGAGTTACATCGTGTAGTTTTGGAGATACAAGCTAATTTTGTACGATGCGTTGTTTCTTCTCCTAAAGTGTTTTCAATAGGTACGTATTTGTCTTTACTCTCCAAAATTGTACTTCCTTATAACGGGGTATTCTACAATATTCTTTCGAGATAAAACTCTCCTGTGCCTTCTCTTTTGAGGCTACACACTTAGACATACACGCAACATGAAAGCTTTTCGACTTACAACGTGTTGTATAGGAAAAACAAGATAATTTCGCACGATGCGGGATTTCCTTAAAACGTGATTTTCTGAAAAATTTTGACGAAAGAAAATTCTCCTTTTGGTTCTCTTTAGATGGTACATGTTAAGACGTACACGCCACAACAATTCTTTTCGAGATACAACGTGTAGTTTTGGAGATACAAGCTAATTTTGTACTATGCGTTATTTCTTCTCGTAAAGAGTTTCCAATGCGTACATATATGTCTTTACTCTGCAAAACTGTATTTCCTTATGAAGTGGTATTCTTACATATCCTTTCGAGAGAAAACTGTCCTGTGCCTTCTCTTTTGAGGCTACACACTTAGACATACACGCAACATGAAAGCTTTTCGACTTACAACGTGTTGTTTAGGAAAAACAAGATAATTTCGCAGGATGAGGGATTTCCTTAAAACGTGATTTTCTGAAAAATTTTGACAAAAGAAAATTCTCCTTTTGGTTCTCTTTAGATGCTACATGTTAAGAGGTACACGCCACAACAATTCTTCTCGAGATACAGCATGTAGTTTTGGAGATACAAGCTAATTTTGTACTATGCGTTATTTCTTCTCGTAAAGAGTTTCCAATGCGTACGTATATGTCTTTACTCTGCAAAACTGTATTTCCTTATGAAGTGGTATTCTTACATATCCTTTCAAGAGAAAACTGTCCTGTGCCTTCTGTTTTGAGGCTACACACTTAGACATACACGCAACATGAAAGCTTTTCGACTTACAACGTGTTGTTTAGGAAAAACAAGATAATTTCGCACGATGCGGGATTTCCTTAAAACGTGATTTTCTGAAAAATTTTGACGAAAGAAAATTCTCCTTTTGGTTCTCTTTAGATGCTACATGTTAAGACGTACACGCCACAACAATTCTTTTCGAGTTACAACGTGTAGTTTTGGAGATACAAGCTAATTTTGTACGATGCGTTATTTCTTCTCGTAAAGAGTTTCCAATACGTACATATATGTCTTTACTCTGCAAAACTGTATTTCCTTATGAAGTGGTATTCTTACATATTCTTTCGAGAGAAAACTCTCCTGTGCCTTCTCTTTTGAGGCTACACACTTAGACATACACGCAACATGAAAGCTTTTCGACTTACAACGTGTTGTTTAGGAAAAACAAGATAATTTCGCACGATGCGGGATTTCCTTAAAACGTGATTTTCTGAAAAATTTTGACGAAAGAAAATTCTCCTTTTGGTTCTCTTTAGATGCTACATGTTAAGACGTACACGCCACAACAATTCTTTTCGAGATACAACGTGTAGTTTTGGAGATACAAGCTAATTTTGTACTATGCGTTATTTCTTCTCGTAAAGAGTTTCCAATGCGTACGTATATGTCTTTACTCTGCAAAACTGTATTTCCTTATGAAGTGGTATTCTTACATATCCTTTCGAAAGAAAACTGTCCTGTGCCTTCTCTTTTGAGGCTACACACTTAGACATACACGCAACATGAAAGCTTTTCGACTTACAACGTGTTGTTTAGGAAAAACAAGATAATTTCGCACGATGCGGGATTTCCTTAAAACGTGATTTTCTGAAAAATTTTGACAAAAGAAAATTCTCCTTTTGGTTCTCTTTAGATGCTACATGTTAAGACGTACACGCCACAACAATTCTTTTCGAGATACAACATGTAGTTTTGGAGATACAAGCTAATTTTGTACTATGCGTTATTTCTTCTCGTAAAGAGTTTCCAATGCGTACGTATATGTCTTTACTCTGCAAAACTGTATTTCCTTATGAAGTGGTATTCTTACATATCCTTTCGAGAGAAAACTGTCCTGTGCCTTCTCTTTTGAGGCTACACACTTAGACATACACGCAACATGAAAGCTTTTCGACTTACAACGTGTTGTTTAGGAAAAACAAGATAATTTCGCACGATGCGGGATTTCCTTAAAACGTGATTTTCTGAAAAATTTTGACGAAAGAAAATTCTCCTTTTGGTTCTCTTTAGATGCTACATGTTAAGACGTACACGCCACAACAATTCTTTTCGAGATACAACGTGTAGTTTTGGAGATACAAGCTAATTTTGTACTATGCGTTATTTCTTCTCGTAAAGAGTCTCCAATGCGTACATATATGTCTTTACTCTGCAAAACTGTATTTGCTTATGAAGTGGTATTCTTACATATCCTTTCGAGAGAAAACTGTCCTGTGCCTTCTCTTTTGAGGCTACACACTTAGACATACACGCAACATGAAAGCTTTTCGACTTACAACGTGTTGTTTAGGAAAAACAAGATAATTTCGCACGATGCGGGATTTCCTTAAAACGTGATTTTCTGAAAAATTTTGACAAAAGAAAATTCTCCTTTTGGTTCTCTTTAGATGCTACATGTTAAGAGGTACACGCCACAACAATTCTTTTCGAGATACAGCATGTAGTTTTGGAGATACAAGCTAATCTTGTACTATGCGTTATTTCTTCTCGTAAAGAGTTTCCAATGCGTACGTATATGTCTTTACTCTGCAAAACTGTATTTCCTTATGAAGTGGTATTCTTACATATCCTTTCGAGAGAAAACTGTCCTGTGCCTTCTCTTTTGAGGCTACACACTTAGACATACACGCAACATGAAAGCTTTTCGACTTACAACGTGTTGTTTAGGAAAAACAAGATAATTTCGCACGATGCGGGATTTCCTTAAAACGTGATTTTCTGAAAAATTTTGACGAAAGAAAATTCTCCTTTTGGTTCTCTTTAGATCCTACATGCTAAGACATACACGCCACAACAATTCTTTTCGAGATACAACGTGTAGTTTTGGAGATACAAGCTAATTTTGTACTATGCGTTATTTCTTCTCGTAAAGAGTTTCCAATGCGTACGTATATGTCTTTACTCTGCAAAACTGTATTTCCTTATGAAGTGGTATTCTTACATATCCTTTCGAGAGAAAACTGTCCTGTGCCTTCTCTTTTGAGGCTACACACTTAGACATACACGCAACATGAAAGCTTTTCGACTTACAACGTGTTGTTTAGGAAAAACAAGATAATTTCGCACGATGCGGGATTTCCTTAAAACGTGATTTTCTGAAAAATTTTGACGAAAGAAAATTCTCCTTTTGGTTCTCTTTAGATGCTACATGTTAAGACGTACACGCCACAACAATTCTTTTCGAGATACAACGTGTAGTTTTGGAGATACAAGCTAATTTTGTACTATGCGTTATTTCTTCTCGTAAAGAGTTTCCAATGCGTACATATATGTCTTTACTCTGCAAAACTGTATTTCCTTATGAAGTGGTATTCTTACATATCCTTTCGAGAGAAAACTGTCCTGTGCCTTCTCTTTTGAGGCTACACACTTAGACGTACACGCAACATGAAAGCTTTTCGACTTACAACGTGTTGTTTAGGAAAAACAAGATAATTTCGCACGATGCGGGATTTCCTTAAAACGTGATTTTCTGAAAAATTTTGACAAAAGAAAATTCTCCTTTTGGTTCTCTTTAGATGCTACATGTTAAGAGGTACACGCCACAACAATTCTTTTCGAGATACAGCATGTAGTTTTGGAGATACAAGCTAATTTTGTACTATGCGTTATTTCTTCTCGTAAAGAGTTTCCAATGCGTACGTATATGTCTTTACTGTGCAAAACTGTATTTCCTTATGAAGTGGTATTCTTACATATCCTTTCAAGAGAAAACTGTCCTGTGCCTTCTGTTTTGAGGCTACACACTTAGACATACACGCAACATGAAAGCTTTTCGACTTACAACGTGTTGTTTAGGAAAAACAAGATAATTTCGCACGATGCGGGATTTCCTTAAAACGTGATTTTCTGAAAAATTTAGACGAAAGAAAATTCTCCTTTTGGTTCTCTTTAGATGCTACATGTTAAGACGTACACGCCACAACAATTCTTTTCGAGTTACAACGTGTAGTTTTGGAGATACAAGCTAATTTTGTACGATGCGTTATTTCTTCTCGTAAAGAGTTTCCAATACGTACGTATATGTCTTTACTCTGCAAAACTGTATTTCCTTATGAAGTGGTATTCTTACATATTCTTTCGAGAGAAAACTCTCCTGTGCCTTCTCTTTTGAGGCTACACACTTAGACATACACGCAACATGAAAGCTTTTCGACTTACAACGTGTTGTTTAGGAAAAAACAAGATAATTTCGCACGATGCGGGATTTCCTTAAAACGTGATTTTCTGAAAAATTTTGACGAAAGAAAATTCTCCTTTTGGTTCTCTTTAGATGCTACATGTTAAGACGTACACGCCACAACAATTCTTTTCGAGATACAACGTGTAGTTTTGGAGATACAAGCTAATTTTGTACTATGCGTTATTTCTTCTCGTAAAGAGTTTCCAATGCGTACGTATATGTCTTTACTCTGCAAAACTGTATTTCCTTATGAAGTGGTATTCTTACATATCCTTTCGAGAGAAAACTGTCCTGTGCCTTCTCTTTTGAGGCTACACACTTAGACATACACGCAACATGAAAGCTTTTCGACTTACAACGTGTTGTTTAGGAAAAACAAGATAATTTCGCACGATGCGGGATTTCCTTAAAACGTGATTTTCTGAAAAATTTTGACGAAAGAAAATTCTCCTTTTGGTTCTCTTTAGATGCTACATGTTAAGACGTACACGCCACAACAATTCTTTTCGAGTTACAACGTGTAGTTTTGGAGATACAAGCTAATTTTGTAAGATGCGTTATTTCTTCTCGTAAAGAGTTTCCAATACATACGTATATGTCTTTACTCTGCAAAACTGTATTTCCTTATGAAGTGGTATTCTTACATATTCTTTCGAGAGAAAACTCTCCTGTGCCTTCTCTTTTGAGGCTACACACTTAGACATACACGCAACATGAAAGCATTTCGACTTACAACGTGTTGTTTAGGAAAAACAAGATAATTTCGCACGATGCGGGATTTCCTTAAAACGTGATTTTCTGAAAAATTTTGACAAAAGAAAATTCTCCTTTTGGTTCTCTTTAGATGCTACATGTTAAGACGTACACGCCACAACAATTCTTTTCGAGTTACATCGTGTAGTTTTGGAGATACAAGCTAATTTTGTACGATGCGTTGTTTCTTCTCCTAAAGTGTTTTCAATAGGTACGTATTTGTCTTTACTCTCCAAAATTGTACTTCCTTATAACGGGGTATTCTATAATATTCTTTCGAGATAAAACTCTCCTGTGCCTTCTCTTTTGAGGCTACACACTTAGACATACACGCAACATGAAAGCTTTTCGACTTACAACGTGTTGTATAGGAAAAACCAGATAATTTCGCACGATGCGGGATTTCCTTAAAACGTGATTTTCTGAAAAATTTTGACGAAAGAAAATTCTCCTTTTGGTTCTCTTTAGATGCTACATGTTAAGACGTACACGCCACAACAATTCTTTTCGAGATACAGCATGTAGTTTTGGAGATACAAGCTAATTTTGTACTATGCGTTATTTCTTCTCGTAAAGAGTTTCCAATGCGTACGTATATGTCTTTACTCTGCAAAACTGTATTTCCTTATGAAGTGGTATTCTTACATATCCTTTCAAGAGAAAACTGTCCTGTGCCTTCTGTTTTGAGGCTACACACTTAGACATACACGCAACATGAAAGCTTTTCGACTTACAACGTGTTGTTTAGGAAAAACAAGATAATTTCGCACGATGCGGGATTTCCTTAAAACGTGATTTTCTGAAAAATTTTGACGAAAGAAAATTCTCCTTTTGGTTCTCTTTAGATGCTACATGTTAAGACGTACACGCCACAACAATTCTTTTCGAGATACAGCATGTAGTTTTGGAGATACAAGCTAATTTTGTACTATGCGTTATTTCTTCTCGTAAACAGTTTCCAATGCGTACGTATATGTCTTTACTCTGCAAAACTGTATTTCCTTATGAAGTGGTATTCTTACATATCCTTTCGAGAGAAAACTGTCCTGTGCCTTCTCTTTTGAGGCTACACACTTAGACATACACGCAACATGAAAGCTTTTCGACTTACAACGTGTTGTTTAGGAAAAACAAGATAATTTCGCACGATGCGGGATTTCCTTAAAACGTGATTTTCTGAAAAATTTTGACGAAAGAAAATTCTCCTTTTGGTTCTCTTTAGATGCTACATGTTAAGACGTACACGCCACAACAATTCTTTTCGAGTTACAACGTGTAGTTTTGGAGATACAAGCTAATTTTGTAAGATGCGTTATTTCTTCTCGTAAAGAGTTTCCAATACGTACGTATATGTCTTTACTCTGCAAAACTGTATTTCCTTATGAAGTGGTATTCTTACATATTCTTTCGAGAGAAAACTCTCCTGTGCCTTCTCTTTTGAGGCTACACACTTAGACATACACGCAACATGAAAGCTTTTCGACTTACAACGTGTTGTTTAGGAAAAACAAGATAATTTCGCACGATGCGGGATTTCCTTAAAACGTGATTTTCTGAAAAATTTTGACAAAAGAAAATTCTCCTTTTGGTTCTCTTTAGATGCTACATGTTAAGACGTACACGCCACAACAATTCTTTTCGAGTTACATCGTGTAGTTTTGGAGAAACAAGCTAATTTTGTACGATGCGTTGTTTCTTCTCCTAAAGTGTTTTCAATAGGTACGTATTTGTCTTTACTCTCCAAAATTGTACTTCCTTATAACGGGGTATTCTACAATATTCTTTCGAGATAAAACTCTCCTGTGCCTTCTCTTTTGAGGCTACACACTTAGACATACACGCAACATGAAAGCTTTTCGACTTACAACGTGTTGTATAGGAAAAACAAGATAATTTCGCACGATGCGGGATTTCCTTAAAACGTGATTTTCTGAAAAATTTTGACGAAAGAAAATTCTCCTTTTGGTTCTCTTTAGATGCTACATGTTAAGACGTACACGCCACAACAATTCTTTTCGAGATACAGCATGTAGTTTTGGAGATACAAGCTAATTTTGTACTATGCGTTATTTCTTCTCGTAAAGAGTTTCCAATGCGTACGTATATGTCTTTACTCTGCAAAACTGTATTTCCTTATGAAGTGGTATTCTTACATATCCTTTCGAGAGAAAACTGTCCTGTGCCTTCTCTTTTGAGGCTACACACTTAGACATACACGCAACATGAAAGCTTTTCAACTTACAACGTGTTGTTTAGGAAAAACAAGATAATTTCGCACGATGCGGGATTTCCTTAAAACGTGATTTTCTGAAAAATTTTGACGAAAGAAAATTCTCCTTTTGGTTCTCTTTAGATGCTACATGTTAAGACGTACACGCCACAACAATTCTTTTCGAGATACAACGTGTAGTTTTGGAGATACAAGCTAATTTTGTACTATGCGTTATTTCTTCTCGTAAAGAGTTTCCAATGCGTACATATATGTCTTTACTCTGCAAAACTGTATTTCCTTATGAAGTGGTATTCTTACATATCCTTTCGAGAGAAAACTGTCCTGTGCCTTCTGTTTTGAGGCTACACACTTAGACATACACGCAACATGAAAGCTTTTCGACTTACAACGTGTTGTTTAGGAAAAACAAGATAATTTCGCACGATGCGGGATTTCCTTAAAACGTGATTTTCTGAAAAATTTTGACAAAAGAAAATTCTCCTTTTGGTTCTCTTTAGATGCTACATGTTAAGAGGTACACGCCACAACAATTCTTTTCGAGATACAGCATGTAGTTTTGGAGATACAAGCTAATTTTGTACTATGCGTTTTTTCTTCTCGTAAAGAGTTTCCAATGCGTACGTATATGTCTTTACTCTGCAAAACTGTATTTCCTTATGAAGTGGTATTCTTACATATACTTTCAAGAGAAAACTGTCCTGTGCCTTCTGTTTTGAGGCTACACACTTAGACATACACGCAACATGAAAGCTTTTCGACTTACAACGTGTTGTTTAGGAAAAACAAGAAAATTTCGCACGATGCGGGATTTCCTTAAAACGTGATTTTCTGAAAAATTTTGACGAAAGAAAATTCTCCTTTTGGTTCTCTTTAGATGCTACATGTTAAGACGTACACGCCACAACAATTCTTTTCGAGTTACAACGTGTAGTTTTGGAGATACAAGCTAATTTTGTACGATGCGTTATTTCTTCTCGTAAAGAGTTTCCAATACGTACGTATATGTCTTTACTCTGCAAAACTGTATTTCCTTATGAAGTGGTATTCTTACATATCCTTTCGAGAGAAAACTGTCCTGTGCCTTCTCTTTTGAGGCTACACACTTAGACATACACGCAACATGAAAGCTTTTCGACTTACAACGTGTTGTTTAGGAAAAACAAGATAATTTCGCACGATGCGGGATTTCCTTAAAACGTGATTTTCTGAAAAATTTTGACGAAAGAAAATTCTCCTTTTGGTTCTCTTTAGATGCTACATGTTAAGACGTACACGCCACAACAATTCTTTTCGAGATACAACGTGTAGTTTTGGAGATACAAGCTAATTTTGTACTATGCGTTATTTCTTCTCGTAAACAGTTTCCAATGCGTACGTATATGTCTTTACTCTGCAAAACTGTATTTCCTTATGAAGTGGTATTCTTACATATCCTTTCGAGAGAAAACTGTCCTGTGCCTTCTCTTTTGAGGCTACACACTTAGACATACACGCAACATGAAAGCTTTTCGACTTACAACGTGTTGTTTAGGAAAAACAAGATAATTTCGCACGATGCGGGATTTCCTTAAAACGTGATTTTCTGAAAAATTTTGACGAAAGAAAATTCTCCTTTTGGTTCTCTTTAGATGCTACATGTTAAGACGTACACGCCACAACAATTCTTTTCGAGTTACAACGTGTAGTTTTGGAGATACAAGCTAATTTTGTAAGATGCGTTATTTCTTCTCGTAAAGAGTTTCCAATACGTACGTATATGTCTTTACTCTGCAAAACTGTATTTCCTTATGAAGTGGTATTCTTACATATTCTTTCGAGAGAAAACTCTCCTGTGCCTTCTCTTTTGAGGCTACACACTTAGACATACACGCAACATGAAAGCTTTTCGACTTACAACGTGTTGTTTAGGAAAAACAAGATAATTTCGCACGATGCGGGATTTCCTTAAAACGTGATTTTCTGAAAAATTTTGACGAAAGAAAATTCTCCTTTTGGTTCTCTTTAGATGCTACATGTTAAGACGTACACGCCACAACAATTCTTTTCGAGTTACATCGTGTAGTTTTGGAGATACAAGCTAATTTTGTACGATGCGTTGTTTCTTCTCCTAAAGTGTTTTCAATAGGTACGTATTTGTCTTTACTCTCCAAAATTGTACTTCCTTATAACGGGGTATTCTACAATATTCTTTCGAGATAAAACTCTCCTGTGCCTTCTCTTTTGAGGCTACACACTTAGACATACACGCAACATGAAAGCTTTTCGACTTACAACGTCTTGTATAGGAAAAACAAGATAATTTCGCACGATGCGGGATTTCCTTAAAACGTGATTTTCTGAAAAATTTTGACGAAAGAAAATTCTCCTTTTGGTTCTCTTTAGATGCTACATGTTAAGACGTACACGCCACAACAATTCTTTTCGAGATACAACGTGTAGTTTTGGAGATACAAGCTAATTTTGTACTATGCGTTATTTCTTCTCGTAAAGAGTTTCCAATGCGTACATATATGTCTTTACTCTGCAAAACTGTATTTCCTTATGAAGTGGTATTCTTACATATCCTTTCGAGAGAAAACTGTCCTGTGCCTTCTCTTTTGAGGCTACACACTTAGACATACACGCAACATGAAAGCTTTTCGACTTACAACGTGTTGTTTAGGAAAAACAAGATAATTTCGCACGATGAGGGATTTCCTTAAAACGTGATTTTCTGAAAAATTTTGACAAAAGAAAATTCTCCTTTTGGTTCTCTTTAGATGCTACATGTTAAGAGGTACACGCCACAACAATTCTTTTCGAGATACAGCATGTAGTTTTGGAGATACAAGCTAATTTTGTACTATGCGTTATTTCTTCTCGTAAAGAGTTTCCAATGCGTACGTATATGTCTTTACTCTGCAAAACTGTATTTCCTTATGAAGTGGTATTCTTACATATCCTTTCAAGAGAAAACTGTCCTGTGCCTTTTGTTTTGAGGCTACACACTTAGACATACACGCAACATGAAAGCTTTTCGACTTACAACGTGTTGTTTAGGAAAAACAAGATAATTTCGCACGATGCGGGATTTCCTTAAAACGTGATTTTCTGAAAAAATTTTGACGAAAGAAAATTCTCCTTTTGGTTCTCGTTAGATGCTACATGTTAAGACATACACGCCACAACAATTCTTTTCGAGTTACAACGTGTAGTTTTGGAGATACAAGCTAATTTTGTACGATGCGTTATTTCTTCTCGTAAAGAGTTTCCAATACGTACGTATATGTCTTTACTCTGCAAAACTGTATTTCCTTATGAAGTGGTATTCTTACATATTCTTTCGAGAGAAAACTCTCCAGTGCCTTCTCTTTTGAGGCTACACACTTAGACATACACGCAACATGAAAGCTTTTCGACTTACAACGTGTTGTTTAGGAAAAACAAGATAATTTCGCACGATGGGGGATTTCCTTAAAACGTGATTTTCTGAAAAATTTTGACGAAAGAAAATTCTCCTTTTGGTTCTCTTTAGATGCTACATGTTAAGACGTACACGCCACAACAATTCTTTTCGAGATACAACGTGTAGTTTTGGAGATACAAGCTAATTTTGTACTATGCGTTATTTCTTCTCGTAAAGAGTTTCCAATGCGTACGTATATGTCTTTACTCTGCAAAACTGTATTTCCTTATGAAGTGGTATTCTTACATATCCTTTCGAGAGAAAACTGTCCTGTGCCTTCTCTTTTGAGGCTACACACTTAGACATACACGCAACATGAAAGCTTTTCGACTTACAACGTGTTGTTTAGGAAAAACAAGATAATTTCGCACGATGCGGGATTTCCTTAAAACGTGATTTTCTGAAAAATTTTGACAAAAGAAAATTCTCCTTTTGGTTCTCTTTAGATGCTACATGTTAAGAGGTACACGCCACAACAATTCTTTTCGAGATACAGCATGTAGTTTTGGAGATACAAGCTAATTTTGTACTATGCGTTATTTCTTCTCGTAAAGAGTTTCCAATGCGTACGTATATGTCTTTACTCTGCAAAACTGTATTTCCTTATGAAGTGGTATTCTTACATATCCTTTCAAGAGAAAACTGTCCTGTGCCTTCTGTTTTGAGGCTACACACTTAGACATACACGCAACATGAAAGCTTTTCGACTTACAACGTGTTGTTTAAGAAAAACAAGATAATTTCGAACGATGCGGGATTTCCTTAAAACGTGATTTTCTGAAAAATTTTGACGAAAGAAAATTCTCCTTTTGGTACTCTTTAGATGCTACATGTTAAGACGTACACGCCACAACAATTCTTTTCGAGTTACAACGTGTAGTTTTGGAGATACAAGCTAATTTTGTACGATGCGTTATTTCTTCTCGTAAAGAGTTTCCAATACGTACGTATATGTCTTTACTCTGCAAAACTGTATTTCCTTATGAAGTGGTATTCTTACATATCCTTTCGAGAGAAAACTGTCCTGTGCCTTCTCTTTTGAGGCTACACACTTAGACATACACGCAACATGAAAGCTTTTCGACTTACAACGTGTTGTTTAGGAAAAACAAGATAATTTCGCACGATGCGGGATTTCCTTAAAACGTGATTTTCTGAAAAATATTGACGAAAGAAAATTCTCCTTTTGGTTCTCTTTAGATGCTACATGTTAAGACGTACACGCCACAACAATTCTTTTCGAGATACAACGTGTAGTTTTGGAGATACAAGCTAATTTTGTACTATGCGTTATTTCTTCTCGTAAACAGTTTCCAATGCGTACGTATATGTCTTTACTCTGCAAAACTGTATTTCCTTATGAAGTGGTATTCTTACATATCCTTTCGAGAGAAAACTGTCCTGTGCCTTCTCTTTTGAGGCTACACACTTAGACATACACGCAACATGAAAGCTTTTCGACTTACAACGTGTTGTTTAGGAAAAACAAGATAATTTCGCACGATGCGGGATTTCCTTAAAACGTGATTTTCTGAAAAATTTTGACGAAAGAAAATTCTCCTTTTGGTTCTCTTTAGATGCTACATGTTAAGACGTACACGCCACAACAATTCTTTTCGAGTTACAACGTGTAGTTTTGGAGATACAAGCTAATTTTGTAAGATGCGTTATTTCTTCTCGTAAAGAGTTTCTAATACGTACGTATATGTCTTTACTCTGCAAAACTGTATTTCCTTATGAAGTGGTATTCTTACATATTCTTTCGAGAGAAAACTCTCCTGTGCCTTCTCTTTTGAGGCTACACACTTAGACATACACGCAACATGAAAGCTTTTCGACTTACAACGTGTTGTTTAGGAAAAACAAGATAATTTCGCACGATGCGGGATTTCCTTAAAACGTGATTTTCTGAAAAATTTTGACGAAAGAAAATTCTCCTTTTGGTTCTCTTTAGATGCTACATGTTAAGACGTACACGCCACAACAATTCTTTTCGAGTTACATCGTGTAGTTTTGGAGAAACAAGCTAATTTTGTACGATGCGTTGTTTCTTCTCCTAAAGTGTTTTCAATAGGTACGTATTTGTCTTTACTCTCCAAAATTGTACTTCCTTATAACGGGGTATTCTACAATATTCTTTCGAGATAAAACTGTCCTGTGCCTTCTGTTTTGAGGCTACACACTTAGACATACACGCAACATGAAAGCTTTTCGACTTACAACGTCTTGTATAGGAAAAACAAGATAATTTCGCACGATGCGGGATTTCCTTAAAACGTGATTTTCTGAAAAATTTTGACGAAAGAAAATTCTCCTTTTGGTTCTCTTTAGATGCTACATGTTAAGACGTACACGCCACAACAATTCTTTTCGAGTTACAACGTGTAGTTTTGGAGATACAAGCTAATTTTGTACGATGCGTTATTTCTTCTCGTAAAGAGTTTCCAATACGTACGTATATGTCTTTACTCTGCAAAACTGTATTTCCTTATGAAGTGGTATTCTTACATATCCTTTCGAGAGAAAACTGTCCTGTGCCTTCTCTTTTGAGGCTACACACTTAGACATACACGCAACATGAAAGCTTTTCGACTTACAACGTGTTGTTTAGGAAAAACAAGATAATTTCGCACGATGCGGGATTTCCTTAAAACGTGATTTTCTGAAAAATTTTGACAAAAGAAAATTCTCCTTTTGGTTCTCTTTAGATGCTACATGTTAAGAGGTACACGCCACAACAATTCTTTTCGAGATACAGCATGTAGTTTTGGAGATACAAGCTAATTTTGTACTATGCGTTATTTCTTCTCGTAAAGAGTTTCCAATGCGTACGTATATGTCTTTACTCTGCAAAACTGTATTTCCTTATGAAGTGGTATTCTTACATATCCTTTCAAGAGAAAACTGTCCTGTGCCTTCTGTTTTGAGGCTACACACTTAGACATACACGCAACATGAAAGCTTTTCGACTTACAACGTGTTGTTTAAGAAAAACAAGATAATTTCGCACGATGCGGGATTTCCTTAAAACGTGATTTTCTGAAAAATTTTGACGAAAGAAAATTCTCCTTTTGGTTCTCTTTAGATGCTACATGTTAAGACGTACACGCCACAACAATTCTTTTCGAGTTACAACGTGTAGTTTTGGAGATACAAGCTAATTTTGTACGATGCGTTATTTCTTCTCGTAAAGAGTTTCCAATACGTACGTATATGTCTTTACTCTGCAAAACTGTATTTCCTTATGAAGTGGTATTCTTACATATCCTTTCGAGAGAAAACTGTCCTGTGCCTTCTCTTTTGAGGCTACACACTTAGACATACACGCAACATGAAAGCTTTTCGACTTACAACGTGTTGTTTAGGAAAAACAAGATAATTTCGCACGATGCGGGATTTCCTTAAAACGTGATTTTCTGAAAAATATTGACGAAAGAAAATTCTCCTTTTGGTTCTCTTTAGATGCTACATGTTAAGACGTACACGCCACAACAATTCTTTTCGAGATACAACGTGTAGTTTTGGAGATACAAGCTAATTTTGTACTATGCGTTATTTCTTCTCGTAAACAGTTTCCAATGCGTACGTATATGTCTTTACTCTGCAAAACTGTATTTCCTTATGAAGTGGTATTCTTACATATCCTTTCGAGAGAAAACTGTCCTGTGCCTTCTCTTTTGAGGCTACACACTTAGACATACACGCAACATGAAAGCTTTTCGACTTACAACGTGTTGTTTAGGAAAAACAAGATAATTTCGCACGAT
Source organism: Apodemus sylvaticus (assembly GCF_947179515.1). Classification (NCBI taxonomy): domain Eukaryota; kingdom Metazoa; phylum Chordata; class Mammalia; order Rodentia; family Muridae; genus Apodemus; species Apodemus sylvaticus. The sequence goes on from NW_026263257.1 coordinate 359,240, forward strand.
GCGGGATTTCCTTAAAACGTGATTTTCTGAAAAATTTTGACGAAAGAAAATTCTCCTTTTGGTTCTCTTTAGATGCTACATGTTAAGACGTACACGCCACAACAATTCTTTTCGAGTTACAACGTGTAGTTTTGGAGATACAAGCTAATTTTGTAAGATGCGTTATTTCTTCTCGTAAAGAGTTTCCAATACGTACGTATATGTCTTTACTCTGCAAAACTGTATTTCCTTATGAAGTGGTATTCTTACATATTCTTTCGAGAGAAAACTCTCCTGTGCCTTCTCTTTTGAGGCTACACACTTAGACATACACGCAACATGAAAGCTTTTCGACTTACAACGTGTTGTTTAGGAAAAACAAGATAATTTCGCACGATGCGGGATTTCCTTAAAACGTGATTTTCTGAAAAATTTTGACGAAAGAAAATTCTCCTTTTGGTTCTCTTTAGATGCTACATGTTAAGACGTACACGCCACAACAATTCTTTTCGAGTTACATCGTGTAGTTTTGGAGATACAAGCTAATTTTGTACGATGCGTTGTTTCTTCTCCTAAAGTGTTTTCAATAGGTACGTATTTGTCTTTACTCTCCAAAATTGTACTTCCTTATTACGGGGTATTCTACAATATTCTTTCGAGATAAAACTCTCCTGTGCCTTCTCTTTTGAGGCTACACACTTAGACATACACGCAACATGAAAGCTTTTCGACTTACAACGTCTTGTATAGGAAAAACAAGATAATTTCGCACGATGCGGGATTTCCTTAAAACGTGATTTTCTGAAAAATTTTGACGAAAGAAAATTCTCCTTTTGATTCTCTTTAGATGCTACATATTAAGACGTACACGCCACAACAATTCTTTTCGAGATACAACGTGTAGTTTTGGAGATACAAGCTAATTTTGTACTATGCGTTATTTCTTCTCGTAAAGAGTTTCCAATGCGTACATATATGTCTTTACTCTGCAAAACTGTATTTCCTTATGAAGTGGTATTCTTACATATCCTTTCGAGAGAAAACTGTCCTGTGCCTTCTCTTTTGAGGCTACACACTTAGACATACACGCAACATGAAAGCTTTTCGACTTACAACGTGTTGTTTAGGAAAAACAAGATAATTTCGCACGATGCGGGATTTCCTTAAAACGTGATTTTCTGAAAAATTTTGACGAAAGAAAATTCTCCTTTTGGTTCTCTTTAGATGCTACATGTTAAGAGGTACACGCCACAACAATTCTTTTCGAGATACAGCATGTAGTTTTGGAGATACAAGCTAATTTTGTACTATGCGTTATTTCTTCTCGTAAAGAGTTTCCAATGCGTACGTATATGTCTTTACTCTGCAAAACTGTATTTCCTTATGAAGTGGTATTCTTACATATCCTTTCAAGAGAAAACTGTCCTGTGCCTTTTGTTTTGAGGCTACACACTTAGACATACACACAACATGAAAGCTTTTCGACTTACAACGTGTTGTTTAGGAAAAACAAGATAATTTCGCACGATGCGGGATTTCCTTAAAACGTGATTTTCTGAAAAATTTTGACGAAAGAAAATTCTCCTTTTGGTTCTCTTTAGATGCTACATGTTAAGACGTACACGCCACAACAATTCTTTTCGAGATACAACGGGTAGTTTTGGAGATACAAGCTAATTTTGTACTATGCGTTATTTCTTCTCGTAAAGAGTTTCCAATGCGTACGTATATGTCGTTACTCTGCAAAACTGTATTTCCTTATGAAGTGGTATTCTTACATATCCTTTCGAGAGAAAACTGTCCTGTGCCTTCTCTTTTGAGGCTACACACTTAGACATACACGCAACATGAAAGCTTTTCGACTTACAACGTGTTGTTTAGGAAAAACAAGATAATTTCGCACGATGCGGGATTTCCTTAAAACGTGATTTTCTGAAAAATTTTGACGAAAGAAAATTCTCCTTTTGGTTCTCTTTAGATGCTACATGTTAAGACGTACACGCCACAACAATTCTTTTCGAGTTACAACGTGTAGTTTTGGAGATACAAGCTAATTTTGTAAGATGCGTTATTTCTTCTCGTAAAGAGTTTCCAATACGTACGTATATGTCTTTACTCTGCAAAACTGTATTTCCTTATGAAGTGGTATTCTTACATATTCTTTCGAGAGAAAACTCTCCTGTGCCTTCTCTTTTGAGGCTACACACTTAGACATACACGCAACATGAAAGCTTTTCGACTTACAACGTGTTGTTTAGGAAAAACAAGATAATTTCGCACGATGCGGGATTTCCTTAAAACGTGATTTTCTGAAAAATTTTGACGAAAGAAAATTCTCCTTTTGGTTCTCTTTAGATGCTACATGTTAAGACGTACACGCCACAACAATTCTTTTCGAGTTACATCGTGTAGTTTTGGAGATACAAGCTAATTTTGTACGATGCGTTGTTTCTTCTCCTAAAGTGTTTTCAATAGGTACGTATTTGTCTTTACTCTCCAAAATTGTACTTCCTTATAACGGGGTATTCTACAATATTCTTTCGAGATAAAACTCTCCTGTGCCTTCTCTTTTGAGGCTACACACTTAGACATACACGCAACATGAAAGCTTTTCGACTTACAACGTCTTGTATAGGAAAAACAAGATAATTTCGCACGATGCGGGATTTCCTTAAAACGTGATTTTCTGAAAAATTTTGACGAAAGAAAATTCTCCTTTTGGTTCTCTTTAGATGCTACATGTTAAGACGTACACGCCACAACAATTCTTTTCGAGATACAACGTGTAGTTTTGGAGATACAAGCTAATTTTGTACTATGCGTTATTTCTTCTCGTAAAGAGTTTCCAATGCGTACATATATGTCTTTACTCTGCAAAACTGTATTTCCTTATGAAGTGGTATTCTTACATATCCTTTCGAGAGAAAACTGTCCTGTGCCTTCTCTTTTGAGGCTACACACTTAGACATACACGCAACATGAAAGCTTTTCGACTTACAACGTGTTGTTTAGGAAAAACAAGATAATTTCGCACGATGCGGGATTTCCTTAAAACGTGATTTTCTGAAAAATTTTGACGAAAGAAAATTCTCCTTTTGGTTCTCTTTAGATGCTACATGTTAAGTCGTACACGCCACAACAATTCTTTTCGAGTTACAACGTGTAGTTTTGGAGATACAAGCTAATTTTGTACGATGCGTTATTTCTTCTCTTAAAGAGTTTCCAATACGTACGTATATGTCTTTACTCTGCAAAACTGTATTTCCTTATGAAGTGGTATTCTTACATATTCTTTCGAGAGAAAACTCTCCTGTGCCTTCTCTTTTGAGGCTACACACTTAGACATACACGCAACATGAAAGCTTTTCGACTTACAACGTGTTGTTTAGGAAAAACAAGATAATTTCGCACGATGCGGGATTTCCTTAAAACGTGATTTTCTGAAAAATTTTGACGAAAGAAAATTCTCCTTTTGGTTCTCTTTAGATGCTACATGTTAAGACGTACACGCCACAACAATTCTTTTCGAGTTACATCGTGTAGTTTTGGAGATACAAGCTAATTTTGTACGATGCGTTGTTTCTTCTCCTAAAGTGTTTTCAATAGGTACGTATTTGTCTTTACTCTCCAAAATTGTACTTCCTTATAACGGGGTATTCTACAATATTCTTTCGAGATAAAACTCTCCTGTGCCTTCTCTTTTGAGGCTACACACTTAGACATACACGCAACATGAAAGCTTTTCGACTTACAACGTCTTGTATAGGAAAAACAAGATAATTTCGCACGATGCGGGATTTCCTTAAAACGTGATTTTCTGAAAAATTTTGACGAAAGAAAATTCTCCTTTTGGTTCTCTTTAGATGCTACATGTTAAGACGTACACGCCACAACAATTCTTTTCGAGATACAACGTGTAGTTTTGGAGATACAAGCTAATTTTGTACTATGCGTTATTTCTTCTCGTAAAGAGTTTCCAATGCGTACATATATGTCTTTACTCTGCAAAACTGTATTTCCTTATGAAGTGGTATTCTTACATATCCTTTCGAGAGAAAACTGTCCTGTGCCTTCTCTTTTGAGGCTACACACTTAGACATACACGCAACATGAAAGCTTTTCGACTTACAACGTGTTGTTTAGGAAAAACAAGATAATTTCGCACGATGAGGGATTTCCTTAAAACGTGATTTTCTGAAAAATTTTGACAAAAGAAAATTCTCCTTTTGGTTCTCTTTAGATGCTACATGTTAAGAGGTACACGCCACAACAATTCTTTTCGAGATACAGCATGTAGTTTTGGAGATACAAGCTAATTTTGTACTATGCGTTATTTCTTCTCGTAAAGAGTTTCCAATGCGTACGTATATGTCTTTACTCTGCAAAACTGTATTTCCTTATGAAGTGGTATTCTTACATATCCTTTCAAGAGAAAACTGTCCTGTGCCTTTTGTTTTGAGGCTACACACTTAGACATACACGCAACATGAAAGCTTTTCGACTTACAACGTGTTGTTTAGGAAAAACAAGATAATTTCGCACGATGCGGGATTTCCTTAAAACGTGATTTTCTGAAAAATTTTGACGAAAGAAAATTCTCCTTTTGGTTCTCTTTAGATGCTACATGTTAAGACGTACACGCCACAACAATTCTTTTCGAGATACAACGTGTAGTTTTGGAGATACAAGCTAATTTTGTACTATGCGTTATTTCTTCTCGTAAAGAGTTTCCAATGCGTACGTATATGTCTTTACTCTGCAAAACTGTATTTCCTTATGAAGTGGTATTCTTACATATCCTTTCGAGAGAAAACTGTCCTGTGCCTTCTCTTTTGAGGCTACACACTTAGACATACACGCAACATGAAAGCTTTTCGACTTACAACGTGTTGTTTAGGAAAAACAAGATAATTTCGCACGATGCGGGATTTCCTTAAAACGTGATTTTCTGAAAAATTTTGACAAAAGAAAATTCTCCTTTTGGTTCTCTTTAGATGCTACATGTTAAGAGGTACACGCCACAACAATTCTTTTCGAGATACAGCATGTAGTTTTGGAGATACAAGCTAATTTTGTACTATGCGTTATTTCTTCTCGTAAAGAGTTTCCAATGCGTACGTATATGTCTTTACTCTGCAAAACTGTATTTCCTTATGAAGTGGTATTCTTACATATCCTTTCAAGAGAAAACTGTCCTGTGCCTTCTGTTTTGAGGCTACACACTTAGACATACACGCAACATGAAAGCTTTTCGACTTACAACGTGTTGTTTAAGAAAAACAAGATAATTTCGCACGATGCGGGATTTCCTTAAAACGTGATTTTCTGAAAAATTTTGACGAAAGAAAATTCTCCTTTTGGTTCTCTTTAGATGCTACATGTTAAGACGTACACGCCACAACAATTCTTTTCGAGTTACAACGTGTAGTTTTGGAGATACAAGCTAATTTTGTACGATGCGTTATTTCTTCTCGTAAAGAGTTTCCAATACGTACGTATATGTCTTTACTCTGCAAAACTGTATTTCCTTATGAAGTGGTATTCTTACATATCCTTTCGAGAGAAAACTGTCCTGTGCCTTCTCTTTTGAGGCTACACACTTAGACATACACGCAACATGAAAGCTTTTCGACTTACAACGTGTTGTTTAGGAAAAACAAGATAATTTCGCACGATGCGGGATTTCCTTAAAACGTGATTTTCTGAAAAATATTGACGAAAGAAAATTCTCCTTTTGGTTCTCTTTAGATGCTACATGTTAAGACGTACACGCCACAACAATTCTTTTCGAGATACAACGTGTAGTTTTGGAGATACAAGCTAATTTTGTACTATGCGTTATTTCTTCTCGTAAACAGTTTCCAATGCGTACGTATATGTCTTTACTCTGCAAAACTGTATTTCCTTATGAAGTGGTATTCTTACATATCCTTTCGAGAGAAAACTGTCCTGTGCCTTCTCTTTTGAGGCTACACACTTAGACATACACGCAACATGAAAGCTTTTCGACTTACAACGTGTTGTTTAGGAAAAACAAGATAATTTCGCACGATGCGGGATTTCCTTAAAACGTGATTTTCTGAAAAATTTTGACGAAAGAAAATTCTCCTTTTGGTTCTCTTTAGATGCTACATGTTAAGACGTACACGCCACAACAATTCTTTTCGAGTTACAACGTGTAGTTTTGGAGATACAAGCTAATTTTGTAAGATGCGTTATTTCTTCTCGTAAAGAGTTTCCAATACGTACGTATATGTCTTTACTCTGCAAAACTGTATTTCCTTATGAAGTGGTATTCTTACATATTCTTTCGAGAGAAAACTCTCCTGTGCCTTCTCTTTTGAGGCTACACACTTAGACATACACGCAACATGAAAGCTTTTCGACTTACAACGTGTTGTTTAGGAAAAACAAGATAATTTCGCACGATGCGGGATTTCCTTAAAACGTGATTTTCTGAAAAATTTTGACGAAAGAAAATTCTCCTTTTGGTTCTCTTTAGATGCTACATGTTAAGACGTACACGCCACAACAATTCTTTTCGAGTTACATCGTGTAGTTTTGGAGATACAAGCTAATTTTGTACGATGCGTTGTTTCTTCTCCTAAAGTGTTTTCAATAGGTACGTATTTGTCTTTACTCTCCAAAATTGTACTTCCTTATAACGGGGTATTCTACAATATTCTTTCGAGATAAAACTCTCCTGTGCCTTCTCTTTTGAGGCTACACACTTAGACATACACGCAACATGAAAGCTTTTCGACTTACAACGTCTTGTATAGGAAAAACAAGATAATTTCGCACGATGCGGGATTTCCTTAAAACGTGATTTTCTGAAAAATTTTGACGAAAGAAAATTCTCCTTTTGGTTCTCTTTAGATGCTACATGTTAAGACGTACACGCCACAACAATTCTTTTCGAGATACAACGTGTAGTTTTGGAGATACAAGCTAATTTTGTACTATGCGTTATTTCTTCTCGTAAAGAGTTTCCAATGCGTACATATATGTCTTTACTCTGCAAAACTGTATTTCCTTATGAAGTGGTATTCTTACATATCCTTTCGAGAGAAAACTGTCCTGTGCCTTCTCTTTTGAGGCTACACACTTAGACATACACGCAACATGAAAGCTTTTCGACTTACAACGTGTTGTTTAGGAAAAACAAGATAATTTCGCACGATGAGGGATTTCCTTAAAACGTGATTTTCTGAAAAATTTTGACAAAAGAAAATTCTCCTTTTGGTTCTCTTTAGATGCTACATGTTAAGAGGTACACGCCACAACAATTCTTTTCGAGATACAGCATGTAGTTTTGGAGATACAAGCTAATTTTGTACTATGCGTTATTTCTTCTCGTAAACAGTTTCCAATGCGTACGTATATGTCTTTACTCTGCAAAACTGTATTTCCTTATGAAGTGGTATTCTTACATATCCTTTCAAGAGAAAACTGTCCTGTGCCTTTTGTTTTGAGGCTACACACTTAGACATACACGCAACATGAAAGCTTTTCGACTTACAACGTGTTGTTTAGGAAAAACAAGATAATTTCGCACGATGCGGGATTTCCTTAAAACGTGATTTTCTGAAAAATTTTGACGAAAGAAAATTCTCCTTTTGGTTCTCTTTAGATGCTACATGTTAAGACGTACACGCCACAACAATTCTTTTCGAGATACAACGTGTAGTTTTGGAGATACAAGCTAATTTTGTACTATGCGTTATTTCTTCTCGTAAAGAGTTTCCAATGCGTACGTATATGTCTTTACTCTGCAAAACTGTATTTCCTTATGAAGTGGTATTCTTACATATCCTTTCGAGAGAAAACTGTCCTGTGCCTTCTCTTTTGAGGCTACACACTTAGACATACACGCAACATGAAAGCTTTTCGACTTACAACGTGTTGTTTAGGAAAAACAAGATAATTTCGCACGATGCGGGATTTCCTTAAAACGTGATTTTCTGAAAAATTTTGACAAAAGAAAATTCTCCTTTTGGTTCTCTTTAGATGCTACATGTTAAGAGGTACACGCCACAACAATTCTTTTCGAGATACAGCATGTAGTTTTGGAGATACAAGCTAATTTTGTACTATGCGTTATTTCTTCTCGTAAAGAGTTTCCAATGCGTACGTATATGTCTTTACTCTGCAAAACTGTATTTCCTTATGAAGTGGTATTCTTACATATCCTTTCAAGAGAAAACTGTCCTGTGCCTTCTCTTTTGAGGCTACACACTTAGACATACACGCAACATGAAAGCTTTTCGACTTACAACGTGTTGTTTAGGAAAAACAAGATAATTTCGCACGATGCGGGATTTCCTTAAAACGTGATTTTCTGAAAAATATTGACGAAAGAAAATTCTCCTTTTGGTTCTCTTTAGATGCTACATGTTAAGACGTACACGCCACAACAATTCTTTTCGAGATACAACGTGTAGTTTTGGAGATACAAGCTAATTTTGTACGATGCGTTATTTCTTCTCGTAAACAGTTTCCAATACGTACGTATATGTCTTTACTCTGCAAAACTGTATTTCCTTATGAAGTGGTATTCTTACATATCCTTTCGAGAGAAAACTGTCCTGTGCCTTCTCTTTTGAGGCTACACACTTAGACATACACGCAACATGAAAGCTTTTCGACTTACAACGTGTTGTTTAGGAAAAACAAGATAATTTCGCACGATGCGGGATTTCCTTAAAACGTGATTTTCTGAAAAATTTTGACGAAAGAAAATTCTCCTTTTGGTTCTCTTTAGATGCTACATGTTAAGACGTACACGCCACAACAATTCTTTTCGAGTTACAACGTGTAGTTTTGGAGATACAAGCTAATTTTGTAAGATGCGTTATTTCTTCTCGTAAAGAGTTTCCAATACGTACGTATATGTCTTTACTCTGCAAAACTGTATTTCCTTATGAAGTGGTATTCTTACATATTCTTTCGAGAGAAAACTCTCCTGTGCCTTCTCTTTTGAGGCTACACACTTAGACATACACGCAACATGAAAGCTTTTCGACTTACAACGTGTTGTTTAGGAAAAACAAGATAATTTCGCACGATGAGGGATTTCCTTAAAACGTGATTTTCTGAAAAATTTTGACAAAAGAAAATTCTCCTTTTGGTTCTCTTTAGATGCTACATGTTAAGAGGTACACGCCACAACAATTCTTTTCGAGATACAGCATGTAGTTTTGGAGATACAAGCTAATTTTGTACTATGCGTTATTTCTTCTCGTAAAGAGTTTCCAATGCGTACGTATATGTCTTTACTCTGCAAAACTGTATTTCCTTATGAAGTGGTATTCTTACATATCCTTTCAAGAGAAAACTGTCCTGTGCCTTTTGTTTTGAGGCTACACACTTAGACATACACGCAACATAAAAGCTTTTCGACTTACAACGTGTTGTTTAGGAAAAACAAGATAATTTCGCACGATGCGGGATTTCCTTAAAACGTGATTTTCTGAAAAATTTTGACGAAAGAAAATTCTCCTTTTGGTTCTCTTTAGATGCTACATGTTAAGACGTACACGCCACAACAATTCTTTTCGAGATACAACGTGTAGTTTTGGAGATACAAGCTAATTTTGTACTATGCGTTATTTCTTCTCGTAAAGAGTTTCCAATGCGTACGTATATGTCTTTACTCTGCAAAACTGTATTTCCTTATGAAGTGGTATTCTTACATATCCTTTCGAGAGAAAACTGTCCTGTGCCTTCTCTTTTGAGGCTACACACTTAGACATACACGCAACATGAAAGCTTTTCGACTTACAACGTGTTGTTTAGGAAAAACAAGATAATTTCGCACGATGCGGGATTTCCTTAAAACGTGATTTTCTGAAAAATTTTGACAAAAGAAAATTCTCCTTTTGGTTCTCTTTAGATGCTACATGTTAAGACGTACACGCCACAACAATTCTTTTCGAGATACAGCATGTAGTTTTGGAGATACAAGCTAATTTTGTACTATGCGTTATTTCTTCTCGTAAAGAGTTTCCAATGCGTACGTATATGTCTTTACTCTGCAAAACTGTATTTCCTTATGAAGTGGTATTCTTACATATCCTTTCAAGAGAAAACTGTCCTGTGCCTTCTGTTTTGAGGCTACACACTTAGACATACACGCAACATGAAAGCTTTTCGACTTACAACGTGTTGTTTAAGAAAAACAAGATAATTTCGCACGATGCGGGATTTCCTTAAAACGTGATTTTCTGAAAAATTTTGACGAAAGAAAATTCTCCTTTTGGTTCTCTTTAGATGCTACATGTTAAGACGTACACGCCACAACAATTCTTTTCGAGTTACAACGTGTAGTTTTGGAGATACAAGCTAATTTTGTACGATGCGTTATTTCTTCTCGTAAAGAGTTTCCAATACGTACGTATATGTCTTTACTCTGCAAAACTGTATTTCCTTATGAAGTGGTATTCTTACATATCCTTTCGAGAGAAAACTGTCCTGTGCCTTCTCTTTTGAGGCTACACACTTAGACATACACGCAACATGAAAGCTTTTCGACTTACAACGTGTTGTTTAGGAAAAACAAGATAATTTCGCACGATGCGGGATTTCCTTAAAACGTGATTTTCTGAAAAATATTGACGAAAGAAAATTCTCCTTTTGGTTCTCTTTAGATGCTACATGTTAAGACGTACACGCCACAACAATTCTTTTCGAGATACAACGTGTAGTTTTGGAGATACAAGCTAATTTTGTACTATGCGTTATTTCTTCTCGTAAACAGTTTCCAATGCGTACGTATATGTCTTTACTCTGCAAAACTGTATTTCCTTATGAAGTGGTATTCTTACATATCCTTTCGAGAGAAAACTGTCCTGTGCCTTCTCTTTTGAGGCTACACACTTAGACATACACGCAACATGAAAGCTTTTCGACTTACAACGTGTTGTTTAGGAAAAACAAGATAATTTCGCACGATGCGGGATTTCCTTAAAACGTGATTTTCTGAAAAATTTTGACGAAAGAAAATTCTCCTTTTGGTTCTCTTTAGATGCTACATGTTAAGACGTACACGCCACAACAATTCTTTTCGAGTTACAACGTGTAGTTTTGGAGATACAAGCTAATTTTGTAAGATGCGTTATTTCTTCTCGTAAAGAGTTTCCAATACGTACGTATATGTCTTTACTCTGCAAAACTGTATTTCCTTATGAAGTGGTATTCTTACATATTCTTTCGAGAGAAAACTCTCCTGTGCCTTCTCTTTTGAGGCTACACACTTAGACATACACGCAACATGAAAGCTTTTCGACTTACAACGTGTTGTTTAGGAAAAACAAGATAATTTCGCACGATGCGGGATTTCCTTAAAACGTGATTTTCTGAAAAATTTTGACGAAAGAAAATTCTCCTTTTGGTTCTCTTTAGATGCTACATGTTAAGACGTACACGCCACAACAATTCTTTTCGAGTTACATCGTGTAGTTTTGGAGATACAAGCTAATTTTGTACGATGCGTTGTTTCTTCTCCTAAAGTGTTTTCAATAGGTACGTATTTGTCTTTACTCTCCAAAATTGTACTTCCTTATAACGGGGTATTCTACAATATTCTTTCGAGATAAAACTCTCCTGTGCCTTCTCTTTTGAGGCTACACACTTAGACATACACGCAACATGAAAGCTTTTCGACTTACAACGTCTTGTATAGGAAAAACAAGATAATTTCGCACGATGCGGGATTTCCTTAAAACGTGATTTTCTGAAAAATTTTGACGAAAGAAAATTCTCCTTTTGGTTCTCTTTAGATGCTACATGTTAAGACGTACACGCCACAACAATTCTTTTCGAGATACAACGTGTAGTTTTGGAGATACAAGCTAATTTTGTACTATGCGTTATTTCTTCTCGTAAAGAGTTTCCAATGCGTACATATATGTCTTTACTCTGCAAAACTGTATTTCCTTATGAAGTGGTATTCTTACATATCCTTTCGAGAGAAAACTGTCCTGTGCCTTCTCTTTTGAGGCTACACACTTAGACATACACGCAACATGAAAGCTTTTCGACTTACAACGTGTTGTTTAGGAAAAACAAGATAATTTCGCACGATGAGGGATTTCCTTAAAACGTGATTTTCTGAAAAATTTTGACAAAAGAAAATTCTCCTTTTGGTTCTCTTTAGATGCTACATGTTAAGAGGTACACGCCACAACAATTCTTTTCGAGATACAGCATGTAGTTTTGGAGATACAAGCTAATTTTGTACTATGCGTTATTTCTTCTCGTAAAGAGTTTCCAATGCGTACGTATATGTCTTTACTCTGCAAAACTGTATTTCCTTATGAAGTGGTATTCTTACATATCCTTTCAAGAGAAAACTGTCCTGTGCCTTTTGTTTTGAGGCTACACACTTAGACATACACGCAACATGAAAGCTTTTCGACTTACAACGTGTTGTTTAGGAAAAACAAGATAATTTCGCACGATGCGGGATTTCCTTAAAACGTGATTTTCTGAAAAATTTTGACGAAAGAAAATTCTCCTTTTGGTTCTCTTTAGATGCTACATGTTAAGACGTACACGCCACAACAATTCTTTTCGAGATACAACGGGTAGTTTTGGAGATACAAGCTAATTTTGTACTATGCGTTATTTCTTCTCGTAAAGAGTTTCCAATGCGTACGTATATGTCTTTACTCTGCAAAACTGTATTTCCTTATGAAGTGGTATTCTTACATATCCTTTCGAGAGAAAACTGTCCTGTGCCTTCTCTTTTGAGGCTACACACTTAGACATACACGCAACATGAAAGCTTTTCGACTTACAACGTGTTGTTTAGGAAAAACAAGATAATTTCGCACGATGCGGGATTTCCTTAAAACGTGATTTTCTGAAAAATTTTGACAAAAGAAAATTCTCCTTTTGGTTCTCTTTAGATGCTACATGTTAAGACGTACACGCTACAACAATTCTTTTCGAGATACAACCTGTAGTTTTGGAGATACAAGCTAATTTTGTACTATGCGTTATTTCTTCTCGTAAAGAGTTTCCAATGCGTAGGTATATGTCTTTACTCTGCAAAACTGTATTTCCTTATGAAGTGGTATTCTTACATATCCTTTCGAGAGAAAACTGTCCTGTGCCTTCTCTTTTGAGGCTACACACTTAGACATACACGCAACATGAAAGCTTTTCGACTTACAACGTGTTGTTTAGGAAAAACAAGATAATTTCGCACGATGCGGGATTTCCTTAAAACGTGATTTTCTGAAAAATTTTGACGAAAGAAAATTCTCCTTTTCGTTCCCTTTAGATGCTACATGTTAAGACGTACACGCCACAACAATTCTTTTCGAGATACAACGTGTAGTTTTGGAGATACAAGCTAATTTTGTACTATGCGTTATTTCTTCTCGTAAAGAGTTTCCAATGCGTACGTATATGTCTTTACTCTGCAAAACTGTATTTCCTTATGAAGTGGTATTCTTACATATCCTTTCAAGAGAAAACTGTCCTGTGCCTTCTGTTTTGAGGCTACACACTTAGACATACACGCAACATGAAAGCTTTTCGACTTACAACGTGTTGTTTAAGAAAAACAAGATAATTTCGCACGATGCGGGATTTCCTTAAAACGTGATTTTCTGAAAAATTTTGACGAAAGAAAATTCTCCTTTTGGTTCTCTTTAGATGCTACATGTTAAGACATACACGCCACAACAATTCTTTTCCAGTTACAACGTGTAGTTTTGGAGATACAAGCTAATTTTGTACGATGCGTTATTTCTTCTCGTAAAGAGTTTCCAATGCGTACGTATATGTCTTTACTCTGCAAAACTGTATTTCCTTATGAAGTGGTATTCTTACATATTCTTTCGAGAGAAAACTCTCCTGTGCCTTCTCTTTTGAGGCTACACACTTAGACATACACGCAACATGAAAGGTTTTCGACTTACAACGTGTTGTTTAGGAAAAACAAGATAATTTCGCACGATGCGGGATTTCCTTAAAACGTGATTTTCTGAAAAATTTTGACGAAAGAAAATTCTCCTTTTGGTTCTCTTAAGATGCTCCATGTTAAGACGTACACGCCACAACAATTCTTTTCGAGATACAACGTGTAGTTTTGGAGATACAAGCTAATTTTGTACTATGCGTTATTTCTTCTCGTAAAGAGTTTCTAATGCGTACGTATATGTCTTTACTCTGCAAAACTGTATTTCCTTATGAAGTGGTATTCTTACATATCCTTTCGAGAGAAAACTGTCCTGTGCCTTCTCTTTTGAGGCTACACACTTAGACATACACGCAACATGAAAGCTTTTCGACTTACAACGTGTTGTTTAGGAAAAACAAGATAATTTCGCACGATGCGGGATTTCCTTAAAACGTGATTTTCTGAAAAATTTTGACGAAAGAAAATTCTCTTTTTGGTTCTCTTTAGATGCTACATGTTAAGACGTACACGCCACAACAATTCTTTTCGAGTTACAACGTGTAGTTTTGGAGATACAAGCTAATTTTGTACGATGCGTTATTTCTTCTCGTAAAGAGTTTCCAATGCGTACGTATATGTCTTTACTCTGCAAAACTGTATTTCCTTATGAAGTGGTATTCTTACATATTCTTTCGAGAGAAAACTCTCCTGTGCCTTCTCTTTTGAGGCTACACACTTAGACATACACGCAACATGAAAGCTTTTCGACTTACAACGTGTTGTTTAGGAAAAACAAGATAATTTCGCACGATGCGGGATTTCCTTAAAATGTGATTTTCTGAAAAATTTTGAAGAAAGAAAATTCTCCTTTTGGTTCTCTTTAGATGCTACATGTTAAGACGTACACGCCACAACAATTCTTTTCGAGATACAACGTGTAGTTTTGGAGATACAAGCTAATTTTGTACTATGCGTTATTTCTTCTCGTAAAGAGTTTCCAATGCGTATGTATACGTCTTTACTCTGCAAAACTGTATTTCCTTATGAAGTGGTATTCTTACATATCCTTTCGAGAGAAAACTGTCCTGTGCCTTCTCTTTTGAGGCTACACACTTAGACATACACGCAACATGAAAGCTTTTCGACTTACAACGTGTTGTTTAGGAAAAACAAGATAATTTCGCACGATGCGGGATTTCCTTAAAACGTGATTTTCTGAAAAATTTTGACGAAAGAAAATTCTCCTTTTCGTTCTCTTTAGATGCTACATGTTAAGACGTACACGCCACAACAATTCTTTTCGAGATACAACATGTAGTTTTGGAGATACAATCTAATTTTGTACTCTGCGTTATTTCTTCTCGTAAAGAGTTTCCAATGCGTACGTATATGTCTTTACTCTGCAAAACTGTATTTCCTTATGAAGTGGTATTCTTACATATCCTTTGAGAGAAAACTGTCCTGTGCCTTCTCTTTTGAGGCTACACACTTAGACATACACGCAACATGAAAGCTTTTCGACTTACAACGTGTTGTTTAGGAAAAACAAGATAATTTCGCACGATGCGGGATTTCCTTAAAACGTGATTTTCTGAAAAATTTTGACGAAAGAAAATTCTCCTTTTGGTTCTCTTTAGATGCTACATGTTAAGACGTACACGCCACAACAATTCTTTTCGAGTTAAAACGTGTAGTTTTGGAGATATAAGCTAATTTTGTACGATGCGTTATTTCTTCTCGTAAAGAGTTTCCAATACGTACATATATGTCTTTACTCTGCAAAACTGTATTTCCTTATGAAGTGGTATTCTTACATATTCTTTCGCGAGAAAACTCTCCTGTGCCTTCTCTTTTGAGGCTACACACTTAGACATACACGCAACATGAAAGCTTTTCGACTTACAACGTGTTGTTTAGGAAAAACAAGATAATTTCGCACGATGCGGGATTTCCTTAAAACGTGATTTTCTGAAAAATTTTGACGAAGGAAAATTCTCCTTTTGGTTCTCTTTAGATGCTACATGTTAAGACGTACACGCCACAACAATTCTTTTCGAGATACAACGTGTAGTTTTGGAGATACAAGCTAATTTTGTGCGTTGCGTTATTTCTTCTCGTAAAGAGTTTCCAATGCTTACGGATATGTCTTTATTCTGCAAAACTGTATTTCCTTATGAAGTGGTATTCTTACATATCCTTTCGAGAGAAAACTTTCATGTGCCTTCTCTTTTGAGGCTACACACTTAGATATATACGCAACATGAAAGCTTTTCGACTTACAACGTGTTGTTTAGGAAAAACAAGATAATTTCGCACGATGCGGGATTTCCTTAAAACGTGATTTTCTGAAAAATTTTGACGAAAGAAAATTCTCCTTTTGGTTCTCTTTAGATGCTACATGTTAAGACGTACACGCCACAACAATTCTTTTCGAGTTACAACGTGTAGTTTTGGAGATACAAGCTAATTTTGTAAGATGCGTTATTTCTTCTCGTAAAGAGTTTCGAATACGTACGTATATGTCTTTACTCTGCAAAACTGTATTTCCTTATGAAGTGGTATTCTTACATATTCTTTCGAGAGAAAACTCTCCTGTGCCTTCTCTTTTGAGGCTACACACTTAGACATACACGCAACATGAAAGCTTTTCGACTTACAACGTGTTGTTTAGGAAAAACAAGATAATTTCGCACGATGCGGGATTTCCTTAAAACGTGATTTTCTGAAAAATTTTGACGAAAGAAAATTCTCCTTTTGGTTCTCTTTAGATGCTACATGTTAAGACGTACACGCCACAACAATTCTTTTCGAGATACAACGTGTAGTTTTGGAGATACAAGCTAATTTTGTACTATGCGTTATTTCTTCTCGTAAAGAATTTCCAATGCGTACGTATATGTCTTTACTCTGCAAAACTGTATTTCCTTATGAAGTGGTATTCTTACATATCCTTTCGAGAGAAAACTGTCCTGTGCCTTCTCTTTTGAGGCTACACAATTAGACATACACGCAACATGAAAGCTTTTCGACTGACAACGTGTTGTTTAGGAAAAACAAGATAATTTCGCACGATGCGGGATTTCCTTAAAACGTGATTTTCTGAAAAATTTTGACGAAAGAAAATTCTCCTTTTCGTTCTCTTTAGATGCTACATGTTAAGACGTACACGCCACAACAGTTCTTTTCGAGATACAACGTGTAGTTTTGGAGATACAAGCTAATTTTGTACTCTGCGTTATTTCTTCTCGTAAAGAGTTTCCAATGCGTACGTATATGTCTTTACTCTGCTAAACTGTATTTCCTTATGAAGTGGTATTCTTACATATCCTTTCGAGAGAAAACTGTCCTGTGCCTTCTCTTTTGAGGCTACACACTTAGACATACACGCAACATGAAAGCTTTTCGACTTACAACGTGTTGTTTAGGAAAAACAAGATAATTTCGCACGATGCGGGATTTCCTTAAAACGTGATTTTCTGAAAAATTTTGACGAAAGAAAATTCTCCTTTTGGTTCTCTTTAGATGCTACATGTTAAGACGTACACGCCACAACAATTCTTTTCGAGATACAACGTGTAGTTTTGGAGATACAAGCTAATTTTGTACTCTGCGTTATTTCTTCTCGTAAAGAGTTTCCAATGCGTACGTATATGTCTTTACTCTGCAAAACTGTATTTCCTTATGAAGTGGTATTCTTACATATCCTTTCGAGAGAAAACTGTCCTGTGCCTTCTCTTTTGACGCTACACACTTAGACATACACGCAACATGAAAGCTTTTCGACTTACAACGTGTTGTTTAGGAAAAACAAGATAATTTCGCACGATGCGGGATTTCCTTAAAACGTGATTTTCTGAAAAATTTTGACGAAAGAAAATTCTCCTTTTGGTTCTCTTTAGATGCTACATGTTAAGACGTACACGCCACAACAATTCTTTTCGAGATACAACGTGTAGTTTTGGAGATACAAGCTAATTTTGTACTATGCGTTATTTCTTCTCGTAAAGAGTTTCCAATGCGTACGTATATGTCTTTACTCTGCAAAAATGTATTTCCTTATGAAGTGGTATTCTTACATATCCTTTCGAGAGAAAACTGTCTTGTGCCTTCTCTTTTGAGGCTACACACTTAGACATACACGCAACATGAAAGCTTTTCGACTTACAACGTGTTGTTTAGGAAAAACAAGATAATTTCGCACGATGCGGGATTTCCTTAAAACGTGATTTTCTGAAAAATTTTGACGAAAGAAAATTCTCCTTTTGGTTCTCTTTAGATGCTACATGTTAAGACGTACACGCCACAACAATTCTTTTCGAGTTACAACGTGTAGTTTTGGAGATACAAGCTAATTTTGTACGATGCGTTATTTCTTCTCGTAAAGAGTTTCCAATATGTACGTATATGTCTTTACTCTGCAAAACTGTATTTCCTTGTGAAGTGGTATTCTTACATATTCTTTCGAGAGAAAACTCTCCTGTGCCTTCTCTTTTGAGGCTACACACTTAGACATACACGCAACATGAAAGCTTTTCGACGTACAACGTGTTGTTTAGGAAAAACAAGATAATTTCGCACGATGTGGGATTTCATTAAAACGTGATTTTCTGAAAAATTTTGACGAAAGAAAATTCTCCTTTTGGTTCTCTTTAGATGCTACATGTTAAGACGTACACGCCACAACAATTCTTTTCGAGATACAACGTGTACTTTTGGAGATACAAGATAATTTTGTACTATGCGTTATTTCTTCTCTTAAAGAGTTTCTAATGCGTACGTATATGTCTTTACTCTGCAAAACTGTATTTCCTTATGAAGTGGTATTCTTACATATCCTTTCGAGAGAAAACTGTCCTGTGCCTTCTCTTTTGAGGCTACACACTTAGACATACACGCAACATGAAAGCTTTTCGACTTACAACGTGTTGTTTAGGAAAAACAAGATAATTTCGCACGATGCGGGATTTCCTTAAAACGTGATTTTCTGAAAAATTTTGACGAAAGAAAATTCTCCTTTTGGTTCTCTTTAGATGCTACATGTTAAGACGTACACGCCACAACAATTCTTTTCGAGTTACAACGTGTAGTTTTGGAGATACAAGCTAATTTTGTACGATGCGTTATTTCTTCTCGTAAAGAGTTTCCAATATGTACGTATATGTCTTTACTCTGCAAAACTGTATTTCCTTATGAAGTGGTATTCTTACATATTCTTTCGAGAGAAAACTCTCCTGTGCCTTCTCTTTTGAGGCTACACACTTAGACATACACGCAACATGAAAGCTTTTCGACTTACAACGTGTTGTTTAGGAAAAACAAGATAATTTCGCACGATGCGGGATTTCCTTAAAACGTGATTTTCTGAAAAATTTTGACAAAAGAAAATTCTCCTTTTCGTTCTCTTTAGATGCTACATGTTAAGACGTACACGCCACAACAGTTCTTTTCGAGATACAACGTGTAGTTTTGGAGATACAAGCTAATTTTGTACTCTGCGTTATTTCTTCTCGTAAAGAGTTTCCAATGCGTACGGATATGTCTTTACTCTGCAAAACTGTATTTCCTTATGAAGTGGTATTCTTACATATCCTTTCGAGAGAAAACTGTCCTGTGCCTTCTCTTTTGAGGCTACACACTTAGACATACACGCAACATGAAAGCTTTTCGACTTACAACGTGTTGTTTAGGAAAAACAAGATAATTTCGCACGATGCGGGATTTCCTTAAAACGTGATTTTCTGAAAAATTTTGACGAAAGAAAATTCTCCTTTTGGTTCTCTTTAGATGCTACATGTTAAGACGTACACGCCACAACAATTCTTTTCGAGATACAACGTGTAGTTTTGGAGATACAAGCTAATTTTGTACTTTGCGTTATTTCTTCTCATAAAGAGTTACCAATGCGTACGTATATGTCTTTACTCTGCAAAACTGTATTTCCTTATGAAGTGGTATTCTTACATATCCTTTCGAGAGAAAACTGTCCTGTGCCTTCTCTTTTGAGGCTACACACTTAGACATACACGCAACATGAAAGCTTTTCGACTTACAACGTGTTATTTAGGAAAAACAAGATAATTTCGCACGATGCGGGATTTCCTTAAAACGTGATTTTCTGAAAAATTTTGACGAAAGAAAATTCTCCTTTTGGTTCTCTTTAGATGCTACATGTTAAGATGTACACGCCACAACAATTCTTTTCGAGATACAACGTGTAGTTTTGGAGATACAAGCTAATTTTGTACTATGCGTTATTTCTTCTCGTAAAGAGTTTCCAATGCCTACGTATATGTCTTTACTCTGCAAAACTGTATTTCCTTATGAAGTGGTATTCTTACATATCCTTTCGAGAGAAAACTGTCTTGTGCCTTCTCTTTTGAGGCTACACACTTAGACATACACGCAACATGAAAGCTTTTCGACTTACAACGTGTTGTTTAGGAAAAACAAGATAATTTCGCACGATGCGGGATTTTCTTAAAACGTGATTTTCTGAAAAATTTTGAAGAAAGAAAATTCTCCTTTTGGTTCTCTTTAGATGCTACATGTTAAGACGTACACGCCACAACAATTCTTTTCGAGTTACAACGTGTAGTTTTGGAGATACAAGCTAATTTTGTACGATGCGTTATTTCTTCTCGTAAAGAGTTTCCAATACGTACGTATATGTCTTTACTCTGCAAAACTGTATTTCCTTATGAAGTGGTATTCTTACATATCCTTTCGAGAGAAAACTGTCCTGTGCCTTCTCTTTTGAGGCTACACACTTAGACATACACGCAACATGAAAGCTTTTCGACTTACAACGTGTTGTTTAGGAAAAACAAGATAATTTCGCACTATGCGGGATTTCCTTAAAACGTGATTTTCTGAAAAATTTTGACGAAAGAAAATTCTCCTTTTGGTTCTCTTTAGATGCTACATGTTAAGACGTACACGCCACAACAATTCTTTTCGAGATACAACGTGTAGTTTTGGAGATACAAGCTAATTTTGTACTTTGCGTTATTTCTTCTTGTAAAGAGTTTCCAATGCTTACGTATATGTCTTTACTCTGCAAAACTGTATTTCCTTATGAAGTGGTATTCTTACATATCCTTTCGAGGGAAAACTGTCATGTGCCTTCTCTTTTGAGGCTACACACTTAGACATTTACGCAACATGAAAGCTTTTCGACTTACAACGTGTTGTTTAGGAAGAACAAGATAATTTCGCACGATGCGGGATATCCTTAAAACGTGATTTTCTGAAAAATTTTGACGAAAGAAAATTCTCCTTTTGGTTCTCTTTAGATGCTACATGTTAAGACGTACACGCCACAACAATTCTTTTCGAGATACAACGTGTAGTTTTGGAGATACAAGCTAATTTTGTACTATGCGTTATTTCTTCTCGTAAAGAGTTTCCAATGCGTACGTATATGTCTTTACTCTGCAAAACTGTATTTCCTTATGAAGTGGTATTCTTACATATCCTTTCGAGAGAAAACTGTCCTGTGCCTTCTCTTTTGAGGCTACACACTTAGACATACACGCAACATGAAAGCTTTTCGACTTACTACGTGTTGTTTAGGAAAAACAAGATAATTTCGCACGATGCGGGATTTCCTTAAAACGTGATTTTCTGAAAAATTTTGACGAAAGAAAATTCTCCTTTTCGTTCTCTTTAGATGCTACATGTTAAGACGTACACGCCACAACAGTTCTTTTCGAGATACAACGTGTAGTTTTGGAGATACAAGCTAATTTTGTACTCTGCGTTATTTCTTCTCGTAAAGAGTTTCCAATGCGTACGTATATGTCTTTACTCTGCAAAACTGTATTTCCTTATGAAGTGGTATTCTTACATATCCTTTCGAGAGAAAACTGTCCTGTGCCTTCTCTTTTGAGGCTACACACTTAGACATACACGCAACATGAAAGCTTTTCGACTTACAACGTGTTGTTTAGGAAAAACAAGATAATTTCGCACGATGCGGGATTTCCTTAAAACGTGATTTTCTGAAAAATTTTGACGAAAGAAAATTCTCCTTTTGGTTCTCTTTAGATGCTATATGTTAAGACGTACACGCCACAACAATTCTTTTCGAGTTACAACGTGTAGTTTTGGAGATACAAGCTAATTTTGTACGATGCGTTATTTCTTCTCGTAAAGAGTTTCCAATACGTACGTATATGTCTTTACTCTGCAAAACTGTATTTCCTTATGAAGTGGTATTCTTACATATTCTTTCGAGAGAAAACTCTCCTGTGCCTTCTCTTTTGAGGCTACACACTTAGACATACACGCAACATGAAAGCTTTTCGACTTACAACGTGTTGTTTAGGAAAAACAAGATAATTTCGCACGATGCGGGATTTCCTTAAAACGTGATTTTCTGAAAAATTTTGACAAAAGAAAATTCTCCTTTTCGTTCTCTTTAGATGCTACATGTTAAGACGTACACGCCACAACAGTTCTTTTCGAGATACAACGTGTAGTTTTGGAGATACAAGCTAATTTTGTACTCTGCGTTATTTCTTCTCGTAAAGAGTTTCCAATGCGTACGGATATGTCTTTACTCTGCAAAACTGTATTTCCTTATGAAGTGGTATTCTTACATATCCTTTCGAGAGAAAACTGTCCTGTGCCTTCTCTTTTGAGGCTACACACTTAGACATACACGCAACATGAAAGCTTTTCGACTTACAACGTGTTGTTTAGGAAAAACAAGATAATTTCGCACGATGCGGGATTTCCTTAAAACGTGATTTTCTGAAAAATTTTGACGAAAGAAAATTCTCCTTTTGGTTCTCTTTAGATGCTACATGTTAAGACGTACACGCCACAACAATTCTTTTCGAGATACAACGTGTAGTTTTGGAGATACAAGCTAATTTTGTACTTTGCGTTATTTCTTCTCGTAAAGAGTTTCCAATGCGTACGTATATGTCTTTACTCTGCAAAACTGTATTTCCTTATGAAGTGGTATTCTTACATATCCTTTCGAGAGAAAACTGTCCTGTGCCTTCTCTTTTGAGGCTACACACTTAGACATACACGCAACATGAAAGCTTTTCGACTTACAACGTGTTGTTTAGGAAAAACAAGATAATTTCGCACGATGCGGGATTTCCTTAAAACGTGATTTTCTGAAAAATTTTGACGAAAGAAAATTCTCCTTTTCGTTCTCTTTAGATGCTACATGTTAAGACGTACACGCCACAACAATTCTTTTCGAGATACAACGTGTAGTTTTGGAGATACAAGCTAATTTTGTACTATGCGTTATTTCTTCTCGTAAAGAGTTTCCAATGCGTACGTATATGTCTTTACTCTGCAAAACTGTATTTCCTTATGAAGTGGTATTCTTACATATCCTTTCGAGAGAAAACTGTCCTGTGCCTTCTTTTTTGAGGCTACACACTTAGACATACACGCAACATGAAAGCTTTTCGACTTACAACGTGTTGTTTAGGAAAAACAAGATAATTTCGCACGATGCGGGATTTTCTTAAAACGTGATTTTCTGAAAAATTTTGACGAAAGAAAATTCTCCTTTTGGTTCTCTTTAGATGCTACATGTTAAGACGTACACGCCACAACAATTCTTTTCGAGTTACAACGTGTAGTTTTGGAGATACAAGCTAATTTTGTACGATGCGTTATTTCTTCTCGTAAAGAGTTTCCAATACGTACGTATATGTCTTTACTCTGCAAAACTGTATTTCCTTATGAAGTGGTATTCTTACATATCCTTTCGAGAGAAAACTGTCCTGTGCCTTCTCTTTTGAGGCTACACACTTAGACATACACGCAACATGAAAGCTTTTCGACTTACAACGTGTTGTTTAGGAAAAACAAGATAATTTCGCACTATGCGGGATTTCCTTAAAACGTGATTTTCTGAAAAATTTTGACGAAAGAAAATTCTCCTTTTGGTTCTCTTTAGATGCTACATGTTAAGACGTACACGCCACAACAATTCTTTTCGAGATACAACGTGTAGTTTTGGAGATACAAGCTAATTTTGTACTTTGCGTTATTTCTTCTTGTAAAGAGTTTCCAATGCTTACGTATATGTCTTTACTCTGCAAAACTGTATTTCCTTATGAAGTGGTATTCTTACATATCCTTTCGAGGGAAAACTGTCATGTGCCTTCTCTTTTGAGGCTACACACTTAGACATTTACGCAACATGAAAGCTTTTCGACTTACAACGTGTTGTTTAGGAAGAACAAGATAATTTCGCACGATGCGGGATATCCTTAAAACGTGATTTTCTGAAAAATTTTGACGAAAGAAAATTCTCCTTTTGGTTCTCTTTAGATGCTACATGTTAAGACGTACACGCCACAACAATTCTTTTCGAGATACAACGTGTAGTTTTGGAGATACAAGCTAATTTTGTACTATGCGTTATTTCTTCTCGTAAAGAGTTTCCAATGCGTACATATATGTCTTTACTCTGCAAAACTGTATTTCCTTATGAAGTGGTATTCTTACATATCCTTTCGAGAGAAAACTGTCCTGTGCCTTCTCTTTTGAGGCTACACACTTAGACATACACGCAACATGAAAGCTTTTCGACTTACTACGTGTTGTTTAGGAAAAACAAGATAATTTCGCACGATGCGGGATTTCCTTAAAACGTGATTTTCTGAAAAATTTTGACGAAAGAAAATTCTCCTTTTCGTTCTCTTTAGATGCTACATGTTAAGACGTACACGCCACAACAGTTCTTTTCGAGATACAACGTGTAGTTTTGGAGATACAAGCTAATTTTGTACTCTGCGTTATTTCTTCTCGTAAAGAGTTTCCAATGCGTACGTATATGTCTTTACTCTGCAAAACTGTATTTCCTTATGAAGTGGTATTCTTACATATCCTTTCGAGAGAAAACTGTCCTGTGCCTTCTCTTTTGAGGCTACACACTTAGACATACACGCAACATGAAAGCTTTTCGACTTACAACGTGTTGTTTAGGAAAAACAAGATAATTTCGCACGATGCGGGATTTCCTTAAAACGTGATTTTCTGAAAAATTTTGACGAAAGAAAATTCTCCTTTTGGTTCTCTTTAGATGCTACATGTTAAGACGTACACGCCACAACAATTCTTTTCGAGATACAACGTGTAGTTTTGGAGATACAAGCTAATTTTTTACTATGCGTTATTTCTTCTCGTAAAGAGTTTCCAATGCCTACGTATATGTCTTTAGTCTGCAAAACTGTACTTCCTTATGAAGTGGTATTCTTACATATCCTTTCGAGAGAAAACTGTCTTGTGCCTTCTCTTTTGAGGCTACACACTTAGACATACACGCAACATGAAAGCTTTTCGACTTACAACGTGTTGTTTAGGAAAAACAAGATAATTTCGCACGATGCGGGATTTCCTTAAAACGTGATTTTCTGAAAAATTTTGACGAAAGAAAATTCTCCTTTTGGTTCTCTTTAGATGCTACATGTTAAGACGTACACGCCACAACAATTCTTTTCGAGTTAAAACGTGTAGTTTTGGAGATATAAGCTAATTTTGTACGATGCGTTATTTCTTCTCGTAAAGAGTTTCCAATACGTACTTATATGTCTTTACTCTGCAAAACTGTATTTCCTTATGAAGTGGTATTCTTACATATTCTTTCGAGAGAAAACTCTCCTGTGCCTTCTCTTTTGAGGCTACACACTTAGACATACACGCATCATGAAAGCTTTTCGACTTACAACGTGTTGTTTAGGAAAAACAAGATAATTTCGCACGATGCGGGATTTCCTTAAAACGTGATTTTCTGAAAAATTTTGACGAAAGAAAATTCTCCTTTTGGTTCGCTTTAGATGCTACATGTTAAGACGTACACGCCACAACAATTCTTTTCGAGATACAACGTGTAGTTTTGGAGATACAAGCTAATTTTGTGCGATGCGTTATTTCTTCTCGTAAAGAGTTTCCAATGCTTACGTATATGTCTTTACTCTGCAAAACTGTATTTCCTTATGAAGTGGTATTCTTACATATCCTTTCGAGAGAAAACTGTCATGTGCCTTCTCCATTGAGGCTACACACTTAGACATATACGCAACATGAAAGCTTTTCGACTTACAACGTGTTGTTTAGGAAAAACAAGATAATTTCGCACGATGCGGGATTTCCTTAAAACGTGATTTTCTGAAAAATTTTGACGAAAGAAAATTCTCCTTTTGGTTCTCTTTAGATGCTACATGTTAAGACGTACAGGCCACAACAATTCTTTTCGAGTTACAACGTGTAGTTTTGGAGATACAACCTAATTTTGTACGATGCGTTATTTCTTCTCGTAAAGAGTTTCCAATACGTACGTATATGTCTTTACTCTGCAAAACTGTATTTCCTTATGAAGTGGTATTCTTACATATTCTTTCGAGAGAAAACTCTCCTGTGCCTTCTCTTTTGAGGCTACACACTTAGACATACACGCAACATGAAAGCTTTTCGACTTACAACGTGTTGTTTAGGAAAAACAAGATAATTTCGCACGATGCGGGATTTCCTTAAAACGTGATTTTCTGAAAAATTTTGACGAAAGAAAATTCTCCTTTTGGTTCTCTTTAGATGCTACATGTTAAGACGTACACGCCACAACAATTCTTTTCGAGATACAACGTGTAGTTTTGGAGATACAAGCTAATTTTGTACTATGCGTTATTTCTTCTCGTAAAGAATTTCCAATGCGTACGTATATGTCTTTACTCTGCAAAACTGTATTTCCTTATGAAGTGGTATTCTTACATATCCTTTCGAGAGAAAACTGTCCTGTGCCTTCTCTTTTGAGGCTACACACTTAGACATACACGCAACATGAAAGCTTTTCGACTTACAACGTGTTGTTTAGGAAAAACAAGATAATTTCGCACGATGCGGGATTTCCTTAAAACGTGATTTTCTGAAAAATTTTGACGAAAGAAAATTCTCCTTTTCGTTCTCTTTAGATGCTACATGTTAAGACGTACACGCCACAACAATTCTTTTCGAGATACAACGTGTAGTTTTGGAGATACAAGCTAATTTTGTACTTTGCGTTATTTCTTCTTGTAAAGAGTTTCCAATGCTTACGTATATGTCTTTACTCTGCAAAACTGTATTTCCTTATGAAGTGGTATTCTTACATATCCTTTCGAGAGAAAACTGTCCTGTGCCTTCTCTTTTGAGGCTACACACTTAGACATACACGCAACATGAAAGCTTTTCGACTTACTACGTGTTGTTTAGGAAAAACAAGATAATTTCGCACGATGCGGGATTTCCTTAAAACGTGATTTTCTGAAAAATTTTGACGAAAGAAAATTCTCCTTTTCATTCTCTTTAGATGCTACATGTTAAGACGTACACGCCACAACAGTTCTTTTCGAGATACAACGTGTAGTTTTGGAGATACAAGCTAATTTTGTACTCTGCGTTATTTCTTCTCGTAAAGAGTTTCCAATGCGTACATTTATGTCTTTACTCTGCAAAACTGTATTTCCTTATGAAGTGGTATTCTTACATATCCTTTTGAGAGAAAACTGTCCTGTGCCTTCTCTTTTGAGGCTACACACTTAGACATACACGCAACATGAAAGCTTTTCGACTTACAACGTGTTGTTTAGGAAAAACAAGATAATTTCGCACGATGCGGGATTTCCTTAAAACGTGATTTTCTGAAAAATTTTGACGAAAGAAAATTCTCCTTTTGGTTCTCTTTAGATGCTACATGTTAAGACGTACACGCCACAACAATTCTTTTCGAGATACAACGTGTAGTTTTGGAGATACAAGCTAATTTTGTACTATGCGTTATTTCTTCTCGTAAAGAGTTTCCAATGCGTACGTATATGTCTTTACTCTGCAAAACTGTATTTCCTTATGAAGTGGTATTCTTACATATCCTTTCGAGAGAAAACTGTCTTGTGCCTTCTCTTTTGAGGCTACACACTTAGACATACACGCAACATGAAAGCTTTTCGACTTACAACGTGTTGTTTAGGAAAAACAAGATAATTTCGCACGATGCGGGATTTCCTTAAAACGTGATTTTCTGAAAAATTTTGACGAAAGAAAATTCTCCTTTTGGTTCTCTTTAGATGCTACATGTTAAGACGTACACGCCACAACAATTCTTTTCGAGTTACAACGTGTAGTTTTGGAGATACAAGCTAATTTTGTACGATGCGTTATTTCTTCTCGTAAAGAGTTTCCAATACGTACGTATATGTCTTTACTCTGCAAAACTGTATTTCCTTATGAAGTGGTATTCTTACATATTCTTTCGAGAGAAAACTCTCCTGTGCCTTCTCTTTTGTGGCTACACACTTAGACATACACGCAACATGAAAGCTTTTCGACTTACAACGTGTTGTTTAGGAAAAACAAGATAATTTCGCACGATGCGGGATTTCCTTAAAACGTGATTTTCTGAAAAATTTTGACGAAAGAAAATTCTCCTTTTGGTTCTCTTTAGATGCTACATGTTAAGACGTACACGCCACAACAATTCTTTTCGAGATACAACGTGTAGTTTTGGAGATACAAGCTAATTTTGTACTTTGCGTTATTTCTTCTCGTAAAGAGTTTCCAATGCGTACGTATATGTCTTTACTCTGCAAAACTGTATTTCCTTATGAAGTGGTATTCTTACATATCCTTTCGAGAGAAAACTGTCCTGTGCCTTCTCTTTTGAGGCTACACACTTAGACATACACGCAACATGAAAGCTTTTCGACTTACTACGTGTTGTTTAGGAAAAACAAGATAATTTCGCACGATGCGGGATTTCCTTAAAACGTGATTTTCTGAAAAATTTTGACGAAAGAAAATTCTCCTTTTCATTCTCTTTAGATGCTACATGTTAAGACTTACACGCCACAACAGTTCTTTTCGAGATACAACGTGTAGTTTTGGAGATACAAGCTAATTTTGTACTCTGCGTTATTTCTTCTCGTAAAGAGTTTCCAATGCGTACATATATGTCTTTACTCTGCAAAACTGTATTTCCTTATGAAGTGGTATTCTTACATATTCTTTCGAGAGAAAACTGTCCTGTGCCTTCTCTTTTGAGGCTACACACTTAGACATACACGCAACATGAAAGCTTTTCGACTTACAACGTGTTGTTTAGGAAAAACAAGATAATTTCGCACGATGCGGGATTTCATTAAAACGTGATTTTCTGAAAAATTTTGAAGAAAGAAAATTCTCCTTTTGGTTCTCTTTAGATGCTACATGTTAAGACGTACACGCCACAACAATTGTTTTCGAGATACAACGTGTAGTTTTGGAGATACAAGCTAATTTTTTACTATGCGTTATTTCTTCTCTTAAAGAGTTTCTAATGCGTACGTATATGTCTTTACTCTGCAAAACTGTATTTCCTTATGAAGTGGTATTCTTACATATCCTTTCGAGAGAAAACTGTCCTGTGCCTTCTCTTTTGAGGCTACACACTTAGACATACACGCAACATGAAAGCTTTTCGACTTACAACGTGTTGTTTAGGAAAAACAAGATAATTTCGCACGATGCGGGATTTCCTTAAAACGTGATTTTCTGAAAAATTTTGACGAAAGAAAATTCTCCTTTTGGTTCTCTTTAGATGCTACATGTTAAGACGTACACGCCACAACAATTCTTTTCGAGATACAACGTGTAGTTTTGGAGATACAAGCTAATTTTGTACTTTGCGTTATTTCTTCTCGTAAAGAGTTTCCAATGCGTACGTATATGTCTTTACTCTGCAAAACTGTATTTCCTTATGAAGTGGTATTCTTACATATCCTTTCGAGAGAAAACTGTCCTGTGCCTTCTCTTTTGAGGCTACACACTTAGACATACACGCAACATGAAAGCTTTTCGACTTACAACGTGTTGTTTAGGAAAAACAAGATAATTTCGCACGATGCGGGATTTCCTTAAAACGTGATTTTCTGAAAAATTTTGACGAAAGAAAATTCTCCTTTTCGTTCTCTTTAGATGCTACATGTTAAGACGTACACGCCACAACAATTCTTTTCGAGATACAACGTGTAGTTTTGGAGATACAAGCTAATTTTGTACTATGCGTTATTTCTTCTCGTAAAGAGTTTCCAATGCGTACGTATATGTCTTTACTCTGCAAAACTGTATTTCCTTATGAAGTGGTATTCTTACATATTCTTTCGAGAGAAAACTGTCCTGTGCCTTCTCTTTTGAGGCTACACACTTAGACATACACGCAACATGAAAGCTTTTCGACTTACAACGTGTTGTTTAGGAAAAACAAGATAATTTCGCACGATGCGGGATTTCCTTAAAACGTGATTTTCTGAAAAATTTTGACGAAAGAAAATTCTCCTTTTGGTTCTCTTTAGATGCTACATGTTAAGACGTACACGCCACAACAATTCTTTTCGAGATACAACGTGTAGTTTTGGAGATACAAGCTAATTTTGTACTATGCGTTATTTCTTCTCGTAAAGAGTTTCCAATGCGTACGTATATGTCTTTACTCTGCAAAACTGTATTTCCTTATGAAGTGGTATTCTTACATATCCTTTCGAGAGAAAACTGTCTTGTGCCTTCTCTTTTGAGGCTACACACTTAGACATACACGCAACATGAAAGCTTTTCGACTTACAACGTGTTGTTTAGGAAAAACAAGATAATTTCGCACGATGCGGGATTTCCTTAAAACGTGATTTTCTGAAAAATTTTGACGAAAGAAAATTCTCCTTTTGGTTCTCTTTAGATGCTACATGTTAAGACGTACACGCCACAACAATTCTTTTCGAGTTACAACGTGTAGTTTTGGAGATACAACCTAATTTTGTACGATGCGTTATTTCTTCTCGTAAAGAGTTTCCAATACGTACGTATATGTCTTTACTCTGCAAAACTGTATTTCCTTATGAAGTGGTATTCTTACATATTCTTTCGAGAGAAAACTCTCCTGTGCCTTCTCTTTTGAGGCTACACACTTAGACATACACGCAACATGAAAGCTTTTCGACTTACAACGTGTTGTTTAGGAAAAACAAGATAATTTCGCACGATGCGGGATTTCATTAAAACGTGATTTTCTGAAAAATTTTGAAGAAAGAAAATTCTCCTTTTGGTTCTCTTTAGATGCTACATGTTAAGACGTACACGCCACAACAATTCTTTTCGAGATACAACGTGTAGTTTTAGAGATACAACCTAATTTTGTACTATGCGTTATTTCTTCTCGTAAAGAGTTTCTAATGCGTACGTATATGTCTTTACTCTGCAAAACTGTATTTCCTTATGAAGTGGTATTCTTACATATCCTTTCGAGAGAAAACTGTCCTGTGCCTTCTCTTTTGAGGCTACACACTTAGACATACACGCAACATGAAAGCTTTTCGACTTACAACGTGTTGTTTAGGAAAAACAAGATAATTTCGCACGATGCGGGATTTCCTTAAAACGTGATTTTCTGAAAAATTTTGACGAAAGAAAATTCTCCTTTTGGTTCTCTTTAGATGCTACATGTTAAGACGTACACGCCACAACAATTCCTTTCGAGATACAACGTGTAGTTTTGGAGATACAAGCTAATTTTGTACTTTGCGTTATTTCTTCTCGTAAAGAGTTTCCAATGCGTACGTATATGTCTTTACTCTGCAAAACTGTATTTCCTTATGAAGTGGTATTCTAACATATCCTTTCGAGAGAAAACTGTCCTGTGCCTTCTCTTTTGAGGCTACACACTTAGACATACACGCAACATGAAAGCTTTTCGACTTACAACGTGTTGTTTAGGAAAAACAAGATAATTTCGCACGATGCGGGATTTCCTTAAAACGTGATTTTCTGAAAAATTTTGACGAAAGAAAATTCTCCTTTTCGTTCTCTTTAGATGCTACATGTTAAGACGTACACGCCACAACAATTCTTTTCGAGATACAACGTGTAGTTTTGGAGATACAAGCTAATTTTGTACTATGCGTTATTTCTTCTCGTAAAGAGTTTCCAATGCGTACGTATATGTCTTTACTCTGCAAAACTGTATTTCCTTATGAAGTGGTATTCTTACATATCCTTTCGAGAGAAAACTGTCCTGTGCCTTCTCTTTTGAGGCTACACACTTAGACATACACGCAACATGAAAGCTTTTCGACTTACAACGTGTTGTTTAGGAAAAACAAGATAATTTCGCACGATGCGGGATTTCCTTAAAACGTGATTTTCTGAAAAATTTTGACGAAAGAAAATTCTCCTTTTGGTTCTCTTTAGATGCTACATGTTAAGACGTACACGCCACAACAATTCTTTTCGAGATACAACGTGTAGTTTTGGAGATACAAGCTAATTTTGTACTATGCGTTATTTCTTCTCGTAAAGAGTTTCCAATGCGTACGTATATGTCTTTACTCTGCAAAACTGTATTTCCTTATGAAGTGGTATTCTTACATATCCTTTCGAGAGAAAACTGTCTTGTGCCTTCTCTTTTGAGGCTACACACTTAGACATACACGCAACATGAAAGCTTTTCGACTTACAACGTGTTGTTTAGGAAAAACAAGATAATTTCGCACGATGCGGGATTTCCTTAAAACGTGATTTTCTGAAAAATTTTGACGAAAGAAAATTCTCCTTTTGGTTCTCTTTAGATGCTACATGTTAAGACGTACACGCCACAACAATTCTTTTCGAGTTACAACGGGTAGTTTTGGAGATACAAGCTAATTTTGTACGATGCGTTATTTCTTCTCGTAAAGAGTTTCCAATACGTACGTATATGTCTTTACTCTGCAAAACTGTATTTCCTTATGAAGTGGTATTCTTACATATTCTTTCGAGAGAAAACTCTCCTGTGCCTTCTCTTTTGAGGCTACACACTTAGACATACACGAAACATGAAAGCTTTTCGACTTACAACGTGTTGTTTAGGAAAAACAAGATAATTTCGCACGATGCGGGATTTCCTTAAAACGTGATTTTCTGAAAAATTTTGACGAAAGAAAATTCTCCTTTTGG
Source organism: Apodemus sylvaticus (assembly GCF_947179515.1). NCBI lineage: Eukaryota > Metazoa > Chordata > Mammalia > Rodentia > Muridae > Apodemus > Apodemus sylvaticus. The sequence continues at coordinate 392,100 of NW_026263257.1, forward strand.
TTCTCTTTAGATGCTACATGTTAAGACGTACACGCCACAATAATTCTTTTCGAGATACAACATGTAGTTTTGGAGATACAAGCTAATTTTGTACGATGCGTTATTTCTTCTCGTAAAGAGTTTCCAATACGTACGTATATGTCTTTACTCTGCAAAACTGTATTTCCTTATGAAGTGGTATTCTTACATATTCTTTCGAGAGAAAACTCTCCTGTGCCTTCTCTTTTGAGGCTACACACTTAGACATACACGCAACATGAAAGCTTTTCGACTTACAACGTGTTGTTTAGGAAAAACAAGATAATTTCGCACGATGCGGGATTTCCTTAAAACGTGATTTTCTGAAAAATTTTGACGAAAGAAAATTCTCCTTTTGGTTCTCTTTAGATGCTACATGTTAAGACGTACACGCCACAATAATTCTTTTCGAGATACAACGTGTAGTTTTGGAGATACAAGCTAATTTTGTACTATGCGTTATTTCTTCTCGTAAAGAGTTTCCAATGCGTACGTATATGTCTTTACTCTGCAAAACTGTATTTCCTTATGAAGTGGTATTCTTACATATCCTTTCGAGAGAAAACTGTCCTGTGCCTTCTCTTTTGAGGCTACACACTTAGACATACACGCAACATGAAAGCTTTTCGACTTACAACGTGTTGTTTAGGAAAAACAAGATAATTTCGCACGATGCGGGATTTCCTTAAAACGTGATTTTCTGAAAAATTTTGACGAAAGAAAATTCTCCTTTTGGTTCTCTTTAGATGCTACATGTTAAGACGTACACGCCACAACAATTCTTTTCGAGATACAACGTGTAGTTTTGGAGATACAAGCTAATTTTGTACTATGCGTTATTTCTTCTCGTAAAGAGTTTCCAATGCGTACGTATATGTCTTTACTCTGCAAAACTGTATTTCCTTATGAAGTGGTATTCTTACATATCCTTTCGAGAGAAAACTGTCTTGTGCCTTCTCTTTTGAGGCTACACACTTAGACATACACGCAACATGAAAGCTTTTCGACTTACAACGTGTTGTTTAGGAAAAACAAGATAATTTCGCACGATGCGGGATTTCCTTAAAACGTGATTTTCTGAAAAATTTTGACGAAAGAAAATTCTCCTTTTGGTTCTCTTTAGATGCTACATGTTAAGACGTACACGCCACAACAATTCTTTTCAAGTTACAACGTGTAGTTTTGGAGATACAAGCTAATTTTGTACGATGCGTTATTTCTTCTCGTAAAGAGTTTCCAATACGTACGTATATGTCTTTACTCTGCAAAACTGTATTTCCTTATGAAGTGGTATTCTTACATATTCTTTCGAGAGAAAACTCTCCTGTGCCTTCTCTTTTGAGGCTACACACTTAGACATACACGCAACATGAAAGCTTTTCGACTTACAACGTGTTGTTTAGGAAAAACAAGATAATTTCGCACGATGCGGGATTTCCTTAAAACGTGATTTTCTGAAAAATTTTGACGAAAGAAAATTCTCCTTTTGGTTCTCTTTAGATGCTACATGTTAAGACGTACATGCCACAACAATTCTTTTCGAGATACAACGTGTAGTTTTGGAGATACAAGCTAATTTTGTACTATGCGTTATTTCTTCTCGTAAAGAGTTTCTAATGCGTACGTATATGTCTTTACTCTGCAAAACTGTATTTCCTTATGAAGTGGTATTCTTACATATCCTTTCGAGAGAAAACTGTCCTGTGCCTTCTCTTTTGAGGCTACACACTTAGACATACACGCAACATGAAAGCTTTTCAACTTACAACGTGTTGTTTAGGAAAAACAAGATAATTTCGCACGATGCGGGATTTCCTTAAAAAGTGATTTTCTGAAAAATTTTGACGAAAGAAAATTCTCCTTTTCGTTCTCTTTAGATGCTACATGTTAAGACGTACACGCCACAACAGTTCTTTTCGAGATACAACGTGTAGTTTTGGAGATACAAGCTAATTTTGTACTCTGCGTTATTTCTTCTCGTAAAGAGTTTCCAATGCGTACGTATATGTCTTTACTCTGCAAAACTGTATTTCCTTATGAAGTGGTATTCTTACATATCCTTTCGAGAGAAAACTGTCCTGTGCCTTCTCTTTTGAGGCTATACACTTAGACATACACGCAACATGAAAGCTTTTCGACTTACAACGTGTTGTTTAGGAAAAACAAGATAATTTCGCACGATGCGGGATTTCCTTAAAACGTGATTTTCTGAAAAATTTGACGAAAGAAAATTCTCCTTTTGGTTCTCTTTAGATGCTACATGTTAAGACGTACACGCCACAACAATTCTTTTCGAGATACAACGTGTAATTTTGGAGATACAAGCTAATTTTGTACTCTGCGTTATTTCTTCTCGTAAAGAGTTTCCAATGCGTACGTATATGTCTTTACTCTGCAAAACTGTATTTCCTTATGAAGTGGTATTCTTACATATCCTTTCGAGAGAAAACTGTCCTGTGCCTTCTCTTTTGAGGCTACACACTTAGACATACACGCAACATGAAAGCTTTTCGACTTACAACGTGTTGTTTAGGAAAAACAAGATAATTTCGCACGATGCGGGATTTCCTTAAAACGTGATTTTCTGAAAAATTTTAACGAAAGAAAATTCTCCTTTTGGTTCTCTTTAGATGCTACATGTTAAGTCGTACACGCCACAACAATTCTTTTCGAGTTACAACGTGTAGTTTTGGAGATACAAGCTAATTTTTTACGATGCATTATTTCTTCTCGTAAAGAGTTTCCAATACGTACGTATATGTCTTTACTCTGCAAAACTGTATTTCCTTATGAAGTGGTATTCTTACATATTCTTTCCAGAGAAAACTCTCCTGTGCCTTCTCTTTTGAGGCTACACACTTAGACATACACGCAACATGAAAGCTTTTCGACTTACAACGTGTTGTTTAGGAAGAACAAGATAATTTCGCACGATGCGGGATATCCTTAAAACGTGATTTTCTGAAAAATTTTGACGAAAGAAAATTCTCCTTTTGGTTCTCTTTAGATGCTACATGTTAAGACGTACACGCCACAACAATTCTTTTCGAGATACAACGTGTAGTTTTGGAGATACAAGCTAATTTTGTACTATGCGTTATTTCTTCTCGTAAAGAATTTCCAATGCGTACGTATATGTCTTTACTCTGCAAAACTGTATTTCCTTATGAAGTGGTATTCTTACATATCCTTTCGAGAGAAAACTGTCCTGTGCCTTCTCTTTTGAGGCTACACACTTAGACATACACGCAACATGAAAGCTTTTCGACTTACAACGTGTTGTTTAGGAAAAACAAGATAATTTCGCACGATGCGGGATTTCCTTAAAACGTGATTTTCTGAAAAATTTTGACGAAAGAAAATTCTCCGTTTGGTTCTCTTTAGATGCTACATGTTAAGACGTACATGCCACAACAATTCTTTTCGAGATACAACGTGTAGTTTTGGAGATACAAGCTAATTTTGTACTATGCGTTATTTCTTCTCGTAAAGAGTTTCCAATGCGTACGTATATGTCTTTACTCTGCAAAACTGTATTTCCTTATGAAGTGGTATTCTTACATATCCTTTCGAGAGAAAACTGTCCTGTGCCTTCTCTATTGAGGCTACACACTTAGACATACACGCAACATGAAAGCTTTTCGACTTACTACGTGTTGTTTAGGAAAAACAAGATAATTTCGCACGATGCGGGATTTTTTTAAAACGTGATTTTCTGAAAAATTTTGACGAAAGAAAATTCTCCTTTTGGTTCTCTTTAGATGCTACATGTTAAGACGTACACGCCACAACAATTCTTTTCGAGTTACAACGTGTAGTTTTGGAGATACAAGCTAATTTTGTACGATGCGTTATTTCTTCTCGTAAAGAGTTTCCAATACGTACGTTTTTGTCTTTACTCTGCAAAACTGTATTTCCTTATGAAGTGGTATTCTTACATATTCTTTCGAGAGAAAACTCTCCTGTGCCTTCTCTTTTGATGCTACACACTTAGACATACACGCAACATGAAAGCTTTTCGACTTACAACGTGTTGTTTAGGAAAAACAAGATAATTTCGCACGATGCGGGATTTCATTAAAACGTGATTTTCTGAAATATTTTGACGAAAGAAAATTCTCCTTTTGGTTCTCTTTAGATGCTACATGTTAAGACGTACACGCCACAACAATTCTTTTCGAGATACAACGTGTAGTTTTGGAGATACAAGCTAATTTTGTACTATGCGTTATTTCTTCTCGTAAAGAGTTTCTAATGCGTACGTATATGTCTTTACTCTGCAAAACTGTATTTCCTTATGAAGTGGTATTCTTACATATCCTTTCGAGAGAAAACTGTCCTGTGCCTTCTCTTTTGAGGCTACACACTTAGACATACACGCAACATGAAAGCTTTTCGACTTACAACGTGTTGTTTAGGAAAAACAAGATAATTTCGCACGATGCGGGATTTCCTTAAAACGTGATTTTCTGAAAAATTTTGACGAAAGAAAATTCTCCTTTTCGTTCTCTTTAGATGCTACATGTTAAGACGTACACGCCACAACAGTTCTTTTCGAGATACAACGTGTAGTTTTGGAGATACAAGCTAATTTTGTACTCTGCGTTATTTCTTCTCGTAAAGAGTTTCCAATGCGTACGTATATGTCTTTACTCTGCAAAACTGTATTTCCTTATGAAGTGGTATTCTTACATATCCTTTCGAGAGAAAACTGTCCTGTGCCTTCTCTTTTGAGGCTACACACTTAGACATACACGCAACATGAAAGCTTTTCGACTTACAACGTGTTGTTTAGGAAAAACAAGATAATTTCGCACGATGCGGGATTTCCTTAAAACGTGATTTTCTGAAAAATTTTGACGAAAGAAAATTCTCCTTTTGGTTCTCTTTAGATGCTACATGTTAAGACGTACACGCCACAACAATTCTTTTCGAGATACAACGTGTAGTTTTGGAGATACAAGCTAATTTTGTACTATGCGTTATTTCTTCTCGTAAAGAGTTTCCAATGCCTACGTATATGTCTTTAGTCTGCAAAACTGTATTTCCTTATGAAGTGGTATTCTTACATATCCTTTCGAGAGAAAACTGTCTTGTGCCTTCTCTTTTGAGGCTACACACTTAGACATACACGCAACATGAAAGCTTTTCGACTTACAACGTGTTGTTTAGGAAAAACAAGATAATTTCGCACGATGCGGGATTTTTTTAAAACGTGATTTTCTGAAAAATTTTGACGAAAGAAAATTCTCCTTTTGGTTCTCTTTAGATGCTACATGTTTAGACGTACACGCCACAACAATTCTTTTCGAGTTACAACGTGTAGTTTTGGAGATACAAGCTAATTTTGTACGATGCGTTATTTCTTCTCATAAAGAGTTTCCAATACGTACGTATTTGTCTTTACTCTGCAAAACTGTATTTCCTTATGAAGTGGTATTCTTACATATTCTTTCGAGAGAAAACTCTCCTGTGCCTTCTCTTTTGATGCTACACACTTAGACATACACGCAACATGAAAGCTTTTCGACTTACAACGTGTTGTTTAGGAAAAACAAGATAATTTCGCACGATGCGGGATTTCCTTAAAACGTGATTTTCTGAAAAATTTTGACGAAAGAAAATTCTCCTTTTGGTTCTCTTTAGATGCTACATGTTAAGACGTACACGCCACAACAATTCTTTTCGAGATACAACGTGTAGTTTTGGAGATACAAGCTAATTTTGTACTATGCGTTATTTCTTCTCGTAAAGAGTTTCTAATGCATACGTATATGTCTTTACTCTGCAAAACTGTATTTCCTTATGAAGTGGTATTCTTACATATCCTTTCGAGAGAAAACTGTCCTGTGCCTTCTCTTTTGAGGCTACACACTTAGACATACACGCAACATGAAAGCTTTTCGACTTACAACGTGTTGTTTAGGAAAAACAAGATAATTTCGCACGATGCGGGATTTCCTTAAAACGTGATTTTCTGAAAAATTTTGACGAAAGAAAATTCTCCTTTTGGTTCTCTTTAGATGCTACATGTTAAGACGTACACGCCACAACAATTCTTTTCGAGATACAACGTGTAGTTTTGGAGATACAAGCTAATTTTGTACTTTGCGTTATTTCTTCTCGTAAAGAGTTTCCAATGCGTACGTATATGTCTTTACTCTGCAAAACTGTATTTCCTTATGAAGTGGTATTCTTACATATCCTTTCGAGAGAAAACTGTCCTGTGCCTTCTCTTTTGAGGCTACACACTTAGACATACACGCAACATGAAAGCTTTTCGACTTACAACGTGTTGTTTAGGAAAAACAAGATAATTTCGCACGATGCGGGATTTCCTTAAAACGTGATTTTCTGAAAAGTTTTGACGAAAGAAAATTCTCCTTTTCGTTCTCTTTAGATGCTACATGTTAAGACGTACACGCCACAACAATTCTTTTCGAGATACAACGTGTAGTTTTGGAGATACAAGCTAATTTTGTACTCTGCGTTATTTCTTCTCGTAAAGAGTTTCCAATGCGTATGTATATGTCTTTACTCTGCAAAACTGTATTTCCTTATGAAGTGGTATTCTTACATATCCTTTCGAGAGAAAACTGTCCTGTGCCTTCTCTTTTGAGGCTACACACTTAGACATACACGCAACATGAAAGCTTTTCGACTTACAACGTGTTGTTTAGGAAAAACAAGATAATTTCGCACGATGCGGGATTTCCTTAAAACGTGATTTTCTGAAAAATTTTGACGAAAGAAAATTCTCCTTTTGGTTCTCTTTAGATGCTACATGTTAAGACGTACACGCCACAACAATTCTTTTCGAGATACAACGTGTAGTTTTGGAGATACAAGCTAATTTTGTACTATGCGTTATTTCTTCTCGTAAAGAGTTTCCAATGCCTACGTATATGTCTTTAGTCTGCAAAACTGTATTTCCTTATGAAGTGGTATTCTTACATATCCTTTCGAGAGAAAACTGTCTTGTGCCTTCTCTTTTGAGGCTACACACTTAGACATACACGCAACATGAAAGCTTTTCGACTTACAACGTGTTGTTTAGGAAAAACAAGATAATTTCGCACGATGCGGGATTTTTTTAAAACGTGATTTTCTGAAAAATTTTGACGAAAGAAAATTCTCCTTTTGGTTCTCTTTAGATGCTACATGTTTAGACGTACACGCCACAACAATTCTTTTCGAGTTACAACGTGTAGTTTTGGAGATACAAGCTAATTTTGTACGATGCGTTATTTCTTCTCGTAAAGAGTTTCCAATACGTACGTATTTGTCTTTACTCTGCAAAACTGTATTTCCTTATGAAGTGGTATTCTTACATATTCTTTCGAGAGAAAACTCTCCTGTGCCTTCTCTTTTGATGCTACACACTTAGACATACACGCAACATGAAAGCTTTTCGACTTACAACGTGTTGTTTAGGAAAAACAAGATAATTTCGCACGATGCGGGATTTCATTAAAACGTGATTTTCTGAAATATTTTGACGAAAGAAAATTCTCCTTTTGGTTCTCTTTAGATGCTACATGTTAAGACGTACACGCCACAACAATTCTTTTCGAGATACAACGTGTAGTTTTGGAGATACAAGCTAATTTTTTACTATGCGTTATTTCTTCTCGTAAAGAGTTTCTAATGCGTACGTATATGTCTTTACTCTGCAAAACTGTATTTCCTTATGAAGTGGTATTCTTACATATCCTTTCGAGAGAAAACTGTCCTGTGCCTTCTCTTTTGAGGCTACACACTTAGACATACACGCAACATGAAAGCTTTTCGACTTACAACGTGTTGTTTAGGAAAAACAAGATAATTTCGCACGATGCGGGATTTCCTTAAAACGTGATTTTCTGAAAAATTTTGACGAAAGAAAATTCTCCTTTTGGTTCTCTTTAGATGCTACATGTTAAGACGTACACGCCACAACAATTCTTTTCGAGATACAACGTGTAGTTTTGGAGATACAAGCTACTTTTGTACTTTGCGTTATTTCTTCTCGTAAAGAGTTTCCAATGCGTACGTATATGTCTTTACTCTGCAAAACTGTATTTCCTTATGAAGTGGTATTCTTACATATCCTTTCGAGAGAAAACTGTCCTGTGCCTTCTCTTTTGAGGCTACACACTTAGACATACACGCAACATGAAAGCTTTTCGACTTACAACGTGTTGTTTAGGAAAAACAAGATAATTTCGCACGATGCGGGATTTCCTTAAAACGTGATTTTCTGAAAAATTTTGACGAAAGAAAATTCTCCTTTTCGTTCTCTTTAGATGCTACATGTTAAGACGTACACGCCACAACAATTCTTTTCGAGATACAACGTGTAGTTTTGGAGATACAAGCTAATTTTGTACTCTGCGTTATTTCTTCTCGTAAAGAGTTTCCAATGCGTATGTATATGTCTTTACTCTGCAAAACTGTATTTCCTTATGAAGTGGTATTCTTACATATCCTTTCGAGAGAAAACTGTCCTGTGCCTTCTCTTTTGAGGCTACACACTTAGACATACACGCAACATGAAAGCTTTTCGACTTACAACGTGTTGTTTAGGAAAAACAAGATAATTTCGCACGATGCGGGATTTCCTTAAAACGTGATTTTCTGAAAAATTTTGACGAAAGAAAATTCTCCTTTTGGTTCTCTTTAGATGCTACATGTTAAGACGTACACTCCACAACAATTCTTTTCGAGATACAACGTGTAGTTTTGGAGATACAAGCTAATTTTGTACTATGCGTTATTTCTTCTCGTAAAGAGTTTCCAATGCCTACGTATATGTCTTTACTCTGCAAAACTGTATTTCCTTATGAAGTGGTAGTCTTACATATCCTTTCCAGAGAAAACTGTCTTGTGCCTTCTATTTTGAGGCTACACACTTAGACATACACGCAACATGAAAGCTTTTCGACTTACAACGTGTTGTTTAGGAAAAACAAGATAATTTCGCACGATGCGGGATTTCCTTAAAACGTGATTTTCTGAAAAATTTTGACGAAAGAAAATTCTCCTTTTGGTTCTCTTTAGATGCTACATGTTAAGACGTACACGCCACAACAATTCTTTTCGAGTTACAACGTGTAGTTTTGGAGATACAAGCTAATTTTGTACGATGCGTTATTTCTTCTCGTAAAGAGTTTCCAATACGTACGTATATGTCTTTACTCTGCAAAACTGTATTTCCTTATGAAGTGGTATTCTTACATATTCTTTCGAGAGAAAACTCTCCTGTGCCTTCTCTTTTGAGGCTACACACTTAGACATACACGCAACATGAAAGCTTTTCGACTTACAACGTGTTGTTTAGGAAAAACAAGATAATTTCGCACGATGCGGGATTTCCTTAAAACGTGATTTTCTGAAAAATTTTGACGAAAGAAAATTCTCCTTTTGGTTCTCTTTAGATGCTACATGTTAAGACGTACACGCCACAACAATTCTTTTCGAGATACAACGTGTAGTTTTGGAGATACAAGCTAATTTTGTACTTTGCGTTATTTCTTCTCGTAAAGAGTTTCCAATGCGTACGTATATGTCTTTACTCTGCAAAACTGTATTTCCTTATGAAGTGGTATTCTTACATATCCTTTCGAGAGAAAACTGTCCTGTGCCTTCTCTTTTGAGGCTACACACTTAGACATACACGCAACATGAAAGCTTTTCGACTTACAACGTGTTGTTTAGGAAAAACAAGATAATTTCGCACGATGCGGGATTTCCTTAAAACGTGATTTTCTGAAAAATTTTGACGAAAGAAAATTCTCCTTTTGGTTCTCTTTAGATGCTACATGTTAAGACGTACACGCCACAACAATTCTTTTCGAGATACAACGTGTAGTTTTGGAGATACAAGCTAATTTTGTACTCTGCGTTATTTCTTCTCGTAAAGAGTTTCCAATGCGTATGTATATGTCTTTACTCTGCAAAACTGTATTTCCTTATGAAGTGGTATTCTTACATATCCTTTCGAGAGAAAACTGTCCTGTGCCTTCTCTTTTGAGGCTACACACTTAGACATACACGCAACATGAAAGCTTTTCGACTTACAACGTGTTGTTTAGGAAAAACAAGATAATTTCGCACGATGCGGGATTTCCTTAAAACGTGATTTTCTGAAAAATTTTGACGAAAGAAAATTCTCCTTTTGGTTCTCTTTAGATGCTACATGTTAAGACGTACACGCCACAACAATTCTTTTCGAGATACAACGTGTAGTTTTGGAGATACAAGCTAATTTTGTACTTTGCGTTATTTCTTCTTGTAAAGAGTTTCCAATGCTTACGTATATGTCTTTACTCTGCAAAACTGTATTTCCTTAAGAAGTGGTATTCTTACATATCCTTTCGAGGGAAAACTGTCATGTGCCTTCTCTTTTGAGGCTACACACTTAGACATATACGCAACATGAAAGCTTTTCGACTTACAACGTGTTGTTTAGGAAGAACAAGATAATTTCGCACGATGCGGGATATCCTTAAAACGTGATTTTCTGAAAAATTTTGACGAAAGAAAATTCTCCGTTTGGTTCTCTTTAGATGCTACATGTTAAGACGTACATGCCACAACAATTCTTTTCGAGATACAACGTGTAGTTTTGGAGATACAAGCTAATTTTGTACTATGCGTTATTTCTTCTCGTAAAGAGTTTCCAATGCTTACGTATATGTCTTTACTCTGCAAAACTGTATTTCCTTATGAAGTGGTATTCTTACATATCCTTTCGAGAGAAAACTGTCCTGTGCCTTCTCTATTGAGGCTACACACTTAGACATACACGCAACATGAAAGCTTTTCGACTTACTACGTGTTGTTTAGGAAAAACAAGATAATTTCGCACGATGCGGGATTTTTTTAAAACGTGATTTTCTGAAAAATTTTGACGAAAGAAAATTCTCCTTTTGGTTCTCTTTAGATGCTACATGTTAAGACGTACACGCCACAACAATTCTTTTCGAGTTACAACGTGTAGTTTTGGAGATACAAGCTAATTTTGTACGATGCGTTATTTCTTCTCGTAAAGAGTTTCCAATACGTACGTTTTTGTCTTTACTCTGCAAAACTGTATTTCCTTATGAAGTGGTATTCTTACATATTCTTTCGAGAGAAAACTCTCCTGTGCCTTCTCTTTTGATGCTACACACTTAGACATACACGCAACATGAAAGCTTTTCGACTTACAACGTGTTGTTTAGGAAAAACAAGATAATTTCGCACGATGCGGGATTTCATTAAAACGTGATTTTCTGAAATATTTTGACGAAAGAAAATTCTCCTTTTGGTTCTCTTTAGATGCTACATGTTAAGACGTACACGCCACAACAATTCTTTTCGAGATACAACGTGTAGTTTTGGAGATACAAGCTAATTTTGTACTATGCGTTATTTCTTCTCGTAAAGAGTTTCTAATGCGTACGTATATGTCTTTACTCTGCAAAACTGTATTTCCTTATGAAGTGGTATTCTTACATATCCTTTCGAGAGAAAACTGTCCTGTGCCTTCTCTTTTGAGGCTACACACTTAGACATACACGCAACATGAAAGCTTTTCGACTTACAACGTGTTGTTTAGGAAAAACAAGATAATTTCGCACGATGCGGGATTTCATTAAAACGTGATTTTCTGAAATATTTTGACGAAAGAAAATTCTCCTTTTGGTTCTCTTTAGATGCTACATGTTAAGACGTACACGCCACAACAATTCTTTTCGAGATACAACGTGTAGTTTTGGAGATACAAGCTAATTTTTTACTATGCGTTATTTCTTCTCGTAAAGAGTTTCTAATGCGTACGTATATGTCTTTACTCTGCAAAACTGTATTTCCTTATGAAGTGGTATTCTTACATATCCTTTCGAGAGAAAACTGTCCTGTGCCTTCTCTTTTGAGGCTACACACTTAGACATACACGCAACATGAAAGCTTTTCGACTTACAACGTGTTGTTTAGGAAAAACAAGATAATTTCGCACGATGCGGGATTTCCTTAAAACGTGATTTTCTGAAAAATTTTGACGAAAGAAAATTCTCCTTTTGGTTCTCTTTAGATGCTACATGTTAAGACGTACACGCCACAACAATTCTTTTCGAGATACAACGTGTAGTTTTGGAGATACAAGCTACTTTTGTACTTTGCGTTATTTCTTCTCGTAAAGAGTTTCCAATGCGTACGTATATGTCTTTACTCTGCAAAACTGTATTTCCTTATGAAGTGGTATTCTTACATATCCTTTCGAGAGAAAACTGTCCTGTGCCTTCTCTTTTGAGGCTACACACTTAGACATACACGCAACATGAAAGCTTTTCGACTTACAACGTGTTGTTTAGGAAAAACAAGATAATTTCGCACGATGCGGGATTTCCTTAAAACGTGATTTTCTGAAAAATTTTGACGAAAGAAAATTCTCCTTTTCGTTCTCTTTAGATGCTACATGTTAAGACGTACACGCCACAACAATTCTTTTCGAGATACAACGTGTAGTTTTGGAGATACAAGCTAATTTTGTACTCTGCGTTATTTCTTCTCGTAAAGAGTTTCCAATGCGTATGTATATGTCTTTACTCTGCAAAACTGTATTTCCTTATGAAGTGGTATTCTTACATATCCTTTCGAGAGAAAACTGTCCTGTGCCTTCTCTTTTGAGGCTACACACTTAGACATACACGCAACATGAAAGCTTTTCGACTTACAACGTGTTGTTTAGGAAAAACAAGATAATTTCGCACGATGCGGGATTTCCTTAAAACGTGATTTTCTGAAAAATTTTGACGAAAGAAAATTCTCCTTTTGGTTCTCTTTAGATGCTACATGTTAAGACGTACACTCCACAACAATTCTTTTCGAGATACAACGTGTAGTTTTGGAGATACAAGCTAATTTTGTACTATGCGTTATTTCTTCTCGTAAAGAGTTTCCAATGCCTACGTATATGTCTTTACTCTGCAAAACTGTATTTCCTTATGAAGTGGTAGTCTTACATATCCTTTCCAGAGAAAACTGTCTTGTGCCTTCTATTTTGAGGCTACACACTTAGACATACACGCAACATGAAAGCTTTTCGACTTACAACGTGTTGTTTAGGAAAAACAAGATAATTTCGCACGATGCGGGATTTCCTTAAAACGTGATTTTCTGAAAAATTTTGACGAAAGAAAATTCTCCTTTTGGTTCTCTTTAGATGCTACATGTTAAGACGTACACGCCACAACAATTCTTTTCGAGTTACAACGTGTAGTTTTGGAGATACAAGCTAATTTTGTACGATGCGTTATTTCTTCTCGTAAAGAGTTTCCAATACGTACGTATATGTCTTTACTCTGCAAAACTGTATTTCCTTATGAAGTGGTATTCTTACATATTCTTTCGAGAGAAAACTCTCCTGTGCCTTCTCTTTTGAGGCTACACACTTAGACATACACGCAACATGAAAGCTTTTCGACTTACAACGTGTTGTTTAGGAAAAACAAGATAATTTCGCACGATGCGGGATTTCCTTAAAACGTGATTTTCTGAAAAATTTTGACGAAAGAAAATTCTCCTTTTGGTTCTCTTTAGATGCTACATGTTAAGACGTACACGCCACAACAATTCTTTTCGAGATACAACGTGTAGTTTTGGAGATACAAGCTAATTTTGTACTTTGCGTTATTTCTTCTCGTAAAGAGTTTCCAATGCGTACGTATATGTCTTTACTCTGCAAAACTGTATTTCCTTATGAAGTGGTATTCTTACATATCCTTTCGAGAGAAAACTGTCCTGTGCCTTCTCTTTTGAGGCTACACACTTAGACATACACGCAACATGAAAGCTTTTCGACTTACAACGTGTTGTTTAGGAAAAACAAGATAATTTCGCACGATGCGGGATTTCCTTAAAACGTGATTTTCTGAAAAATTTTGACGAAAGAAAATTCTCCTTTTGGTTCTCTTTAGATGCTACATGTTAAGACGTACACGCCACAACAATTCTTTTCGAGATACAACGTGTAGTTTTGGAGATACAAGCTAATTTTGTACTCTGCGTTATTTCTTCTCGTAAAGAGTTTCCAATGCGTATGTATATGTCTTTACTCTGCAAAACTGTATTTCCTTATGAAGTGGTATTCTTACATATCCTTTCGAGAGAAAACTGTCCTGTGCCTTCTCTTTTGAGGCTACACACTTAGACATACACGCAACATGAAAGCTTTTCGACTTACAACGTGTTGTTTAGGAAAAACAAGATAATTTCGCACGATGCGGGATTTCCTTAAAACGTGATTTTCTGAAAAATTTTGACGAAAGAAAATTCTCCTTTTGGTTCTCTTTAGATGCTACATGTTAAGACGTACACGCCACAACAATTCTTTTCGAGATACAACGTGTAGTTTTGGAGATACAAGCTAATTTTGTACTTTGCGTTATTTCTTCTTGTAAAGAGTTTCCAATGCTTACGTATATGTCTTTAATCTGCAAAACTGTATTTCCTTAAGAAGTGGTATTCTTACATATCCTTTCGAGGGAAAACTGTCATGTGCCTTCTCTTTTGAGGCTACACACTTAGACATATACGCAACATGAAAGCTTTTCGACTTACAACGTGTTGTTTAGGAAGAACAAGATAATTTCGCACGATGCGGGATATCCTTAAAACGTGATTTTCTGAAAAATTTTGACGAAAGAAAATTCTCCGTTTGGTTCTCTTTAGATGCTACATGTTAAGACGTACATGCCACAACAATTCTTTTCGAGATACAACGTGTAGTTTTGGAGATACAAGCTAATTTTGTACTATGCGTTATTTCTTCTCGTAAAGAGTTTCCAATGCGTACGTATATGTCTTTACTCTGCAAAACTGTATTTCCTTATGAAGTGGTATTCTTACATATCCTTTCGAGAGAAAACTGTCCTGTGCCTTCTCTATTGAGGCTACACACTTAGACATACACGCAACATGAAAGCTTTTCGACTTACTACGTGTTGTTTAGGAAAAACAAGATAATTTCGCACGATGCGGGATTTTTTTAAAACGTGATTTTCTGAAAAATTTTGACGAAAGAAAATTCTCCTTTTGGTTCTCTTTAGATGCTACATGTTAAGACGTACACGCCACAACAATTCTTTTCGAGTTACAACGTGTAGTTTTGGAGATACAAGCTAATTTTGTACGATGCGTTATTTCTTCTCGTAAAGAGTTTCCAATACGTACGTTTTTGTCTTTACTCTGCAAAACTGTATTTCCTTATGAAGTGGTATTCTTACATATTCTTTCGAGAGAAAACTCTCCTGTGCCTTCTCTTTTGATGCTACACACTTAGACATACACGCAACATGAAAGCTTTTCGACTTACAACGTGTTGTTTAGGAAAAACAAGATAATTTCGCACGATGCGGGATTTCATTAAAACGTGATTTTCTGAAATATTTTGACGAAAGAAAATTCTCCTTTTGGTTCTCTTTAGATGCTACATGTTTAGACGTACACGCCACAACAATTCTTTTCGAGATACAACGTGTAGTTTTGGAGATACAAGCTAATTTTGTACTATGCGTTATTTCTTCTCGTAAAGAGTTTCTAATGCGTACGTATATGTCTTTACTCTGCAAAACTGTATTTCCTTATGAAGTGGTATTCTTACATATCCTTTCGAGAGAAAACTGTCCTGTGCCTTCTCTTTTGAGGCTACACACTTAGACATACACGCAACATGAAAGCTTTTCGACTTACAACGTGTTGTTTAGGAAAAACAAGATAATTTCGCACGATGCGGGATTTCCTTAAAACGTGATTTTCTGAAAAATTTTGACGAAAGAAAATTCTCCTTTTCGTTCTCTTTAGATGCTACATGTTAAGACGTACACGCCACAACAGTTCTTTTCGAGATACAACGTGTAGTTTTGGAGATACAAGCTAATTTTGTACTCTGCGTTATTTCTTCTCGTAAAGAGTTTCCAATGCGTACGTATATGTCTTTACTCTGCAAAACTGTATTTCCTTATGAAGTGGTATTCTTACATATCCTTTCGAGAGAAAACTGTCCTGTGCCTTCTCTTTTGAGGCTACACACTTAGACATACACGCAACATGAAAGCTTTTCGACTTACAACGTGTTGTTTAGGAAAAACAAGATAATTTCGCACGATGCGGGATTTCCTTAAAACGTGATTTTCTGAAAAATTTTGACGAAAGAAAATTCTCCTTTTGGTTCTCTTTAGATGCTACATGTTAAGACGTACACGCCACAACAATTCTTTTCGAGATACAACGTGTAGTTTTGGAGATACAAGCTAATTTTGTACTATGCGTTATTTCTTCTCGTAAAGAGTTTCCAATGCCTACGTATATGTCTTTAGTCTGCAAAACTGTATTTCCTTATGAAGTGGTATTCTTACATATCCTTTCGAGAGAAAACTGTCTTGTGCCTTCTCTTTTGAGGCTACACACTTAGACATACACGCAACATGAAAGCTTTTCGACTTACAACGTGTTGTTTAGGAAAAACAAGATAATTTCGCACGATGCGGGATTTTTTTAAAACGTGATTTTCTGAAAAATTTTGACGAAAGAAAATTCTCCTTTTGGTTCTCTTTAGATGCTACATGTTTAGACGTACACGCCACAACAATTCTTTTCGAGTTACAACGTGTAGTTTTGGAGATACAAGCTAATTTTGTACGATGCGTTATTTCTTCTCGTAAAGAGTTTCCAATACGTACGTATTTGTCTTTACTCTGCAAAACTGTATTTCCTTATGAAGTGGTATTCTTACATATTCTTTCGAGAGAAAACTCTCCTGTGCCTTCTCTTTTGATGCTACACACTTAGACATACACGCAACATGAAAGCTTTTCGACTTACAACGTGTTGTTTAGGAAAAACAAGATAATTTCGCACGATGCGGGATTTCCTTAAAACGTGATTTTCTGAAAAATTTTGACGAAAGAAAATTCTCCTTTTGGTTCTCTTTAGATGCTACATGTTAAGACGTACACGCCACAACAATTCTTTTCGAGATACAACGTGTAGTTTTGGAGATACAAGCTAATTTTGTACTATGCGTTATTTCTTCTCGTAAAGAGTTTCTAATGCGTACGTATATGTCTTTACTCTGCAAAACTGTATTTCCTTATGAAGTGGTATTCTTACATATCCTTTCGAGAGAAAACTGTCCTGTGCCTTCTCTTTTGAGGCTACACACTTAGACATACACGCAACATGAAAGCTTTTCGACTTACAACGTGTTGTTTAGGAAAAACAAGATAATTTCGCACGATGCGGGATTTCCTTAAAACGTGATTTTCTGAAAAATTTTGACGAAAGAAAATTCTCCTTTTGGTTCTCTTTAGATGCTACATGTTAAGACGTACACGCCACAACAATTCTTTTCGAGATACAACGTGTAGTTTTGGAGATACAAGCTAATTTTGTACTTTGCGTTATTTCTTCTAGTAAAGAGTTTCCAATGCGTACGTATATGTCTTTACTCTGCAAAACTGTATTTCCTTATGAAGTGGTATTCTTACATATCCTTTCGAGAGAAAACTGTCCTGTGCCTTCTCTTTTGAGGCTACACACTTAGACATACACGCAACATGAAAGCTTTTCGACTTACAACGTGTTGTTTAGGAAAAACAAGATAATTTCGCACGATGCGGGATTTCCTTAAAACGTGATTTTCTGAAAAGTTTTGACGAAAGAAAATTCTCCTTTTCGTTCTCTTTAGATGCTACATGTTAAGACGTACACGCCACAACAATTCTTTTCGAGATACAACGTGTAGTTTTGGAGATACAAGCTAATTTTGTACTCTGCGTTATTTCTTCTCGTAAAGAGTTTCCAATGCGTATGTATATGTCTTTACTCTGCAAAACTGTATTTCCTTATGAAGTGGTATTCTTACATATCCTTTCGAGAGAAAACTGTCCTGTGCCTTCTCTTTTGAGGCTACACACTTAGACATACACGCAACATGAAAGCTTTTCGACTTACAACGTGTTGTTTAGGAAAAACAAGATAATTTCGCACGATGCGGGATTTTTTTAAAACGTGATTTTCTGAAAATTTTTGACGAAAGAAAATTCTCCTTTTGGTTCTCTTTAGATGCTACATGTTTAGACGTACACGCCACAACAATTCTTTTCGAGTTACAACGTGTAGTTTTGGAGATACAAGCTAATTTTGTACGATGCGTTATTTCTTCTCGTAAAGAGTTTCCAATACGTACGTATTTGTCTTTACTCTGCAAAACTGTATTTCCTTATGAAGTGGTATTCTTACATATTCTTTCGAGAGAAAACTCTCCTGTGCCTTCTCTTTTGATGCTACACACTTAGACATACACGCAACATGAAAGCTTTTCGACTTACAACGTGTTGTTTAGGAAAAACAAGATAATTTCGCACGATGCGGGATTTCATTAAAACGTGATTTTCTGAAATATTTTGACGAAAGAAAATTCTCCTTTTGGTTCTCTTTAGATGCTACATGTTAAGACGTACACGCCACAACAATTCTTTTCGAGATACAACGTGTAGTTTTGGAGATACAAGCTAATTTTTTACTATGCGTTATTTCTTCTCGTAAAGAGTTTCTAATGCGTACGTATATGTCTTTACTCTGCAAAACTGTATTTCCTTATGAAGTGGTATTCTTACATATCCTTTCGAGAGAAAACTGTCCTGTGCCTTCTCTTTTGAGGCTACACACTTAGACATACACGCAACATGAAAGCTTTTCGACTTACAACGTGTTGTTTAGGAAAAACAAGATAATTTCGCACGATGCGGGATTTCCTTAAAACGTGATTTTCTGAAAAATTTTGACGAAAGAAAATTCTCCTTTTGGTTCTCTTTAGATGCTACATGTTAAGACGTACACGCCACAACAATTCTTTTCGAGATACAACGTGTAGTTTTGGAGATACAAGCTACTTTTGTACTTTGCGTTATTTCTTCTCGTAAAGAGTTTCCAATGCGTACGTATATGTCTTTACTCTGCAAAACTGTATTTCCTTATGAAGTGGTATTCTTACATATCCTTTCGAGAGAAAACTGTCCTGTGCCTTCTCTTTTGAGGCTACACACTTAGACATACACGCAACATGAAAGCTTTTCGACTTACAACGTGTTGTTTAGGAAAAACAAGATAATTTCGCACGATGCGGGATTTCCTTAAAACGTGATTTTCTGAAAAATTTTGACGAAAGAAAATTCTCCTTTTCGTTCTCTTTAGATGCTACATGTTAAGACGTACACGCCACAACAATTCTTTTCGAGATACAACGTGTAGTTTTGGAGATACAAGCTAATTTTGTACTCTGCGTTATTTCTTCTCGTAAAGAGTTTCCAATGCGTATGTATATGTCTTTACTCTGCAAAACTGTATTTCCTTATGAAGTGGTATTCTTACATATCCTTTCGAGAGAAAACTGTCCTGTGCCTTCTCTTTTGAGGCTACACACTTAGACATACACGCAACATGAAAGCTTTTCGACTTACAACGTGTTGTTTAGGAAAAACAAGATAATTTCGCACGATGCGGGATTTCCTTAAAACGTGATTTTCTGAAAAATTTTGACGAAAGAAAATTCTCCTTTTGGTTCTCTTTAGATGCTACATGTTAAGACGTACACTCCACAACAATTCTTTTCGAGATACAACGTGTAGTTTTGGAGATACAAGCTAATTTTGTACTATGCGTTATTTCTTCTCGTAAAGAGTTTCCAATGCCTACGTATATGTCTTTACTCTGCAAAACTGTATTTCCTTATGAAGTGGTAGTCTTACATATCCTTTCCAGAGAAAACTGTCTTGTGCCTTCTATTTTGAGGCTACACACTTAGACATACACGCAACATGAAAGCTTTTCGACTTACAACGTGTTGTTTAGGAAAAACAAGATAATTTCGCACGATGCGGGATTTCCTTAAAACGTGATTTTCTGAAAAATTTTGACGAAAGAAAATTCTCCTTTTGGTTCTCTTTAGATGCTACATGTTAAGACGTACACGCCACAACAATTCTTTTCGAGTTACAACGTGTAGTTTTGGAGATACAAGCTAATTTTGTACGATGCGTTATTTCTTCTCGTAAAGAGTTTCCAATACGTACGTATATGTCTTTACTCTGCAAAACTGTATTTCCTTATGAAGTGGTATTCTTACATATTCTTTCGAGAGAAAACTCTCCTGTGCCTTCTCTTTTGAGGCTACACACTTAGACATACACGCAACATGAAAGCTTTTCGACTTACAACGTGTTGTTTAGGAAAAACAAGATAATTTCGCACGATGCGGGATTTCCTTAAAACGTGATTTTCTGAAAAATTTTGACGAAAGAAAATTCTCCTTTTGGTTCTCTTTAGATGCTACATGTTAAGACGTACACGCCACAACAATTCTTTTCGAGATACAACGTGTAGTTTTGGAGATACAAGCTAATTTTGTACTTTGCGTTATTTCTTCTCGTAAAGAGTTTCCAATGCGTACGTATATGTCTTTACTCTGCAAAACTGTATTTCCTTATGAAGTGGTATTCTTACATATCCTTTCGAGAGAAAACTGTCCTGTGCCTTCTCTTTTGAGGCTACACACTTAGACATACACGCAACATGAAAGCTTTTCGACTTACAACGTGTTGTTTAGGAAAAACAAGATAATTTCGCACGATGCGGGATTTCCTTAAAACGTGATTTTCTGAAAAATTTTGACGAAAGAAAATTCTCCTTTTGGTTCTCTTTAGATGCTACATGTTAAGACGTACACGCCACAACAATTCTTTTCGAGATACAACGTGTAGTTTTGGAGATACAAGCTAATTTTGTACTCTGCGTTATTTCTTCTCGTAAAGAGTTTCCAATGCGTATGTATATGTCTTTACTCTGCAAAACTGTATTTCCTTATGAAGTGGTATTCTTACATATCCTTTCGAGAGAAAACTGTCCTGTGCCTTCTCTTTTGAGGCTACACACTTAGACATACACGCAACATGAAAGCTTTTCGACTTACAACGTGTTGTTTAGGAAAAACAAGATAATTTCGCACGATGCGGGATTTCCTTAAAACGTGATTTTCTGAAAAATTTTGACGAAAGAAAATTCTCCTTTTGGTTCTCTTTAGATGCTACATGTTAAGACGTACACTCCACAACAATTCTTTTCGAGATACAACGTGTAGTTTTGGAGATACAAGCTAATTTTGTACTATGCGTTATTTCTTCTCGTAAAGAGTTTCCAATGCCTACGTATATGTCTTTAGTCTGCAAAACTGTATTTCCTTATGAAGTGGTATTCTTACATATCCTTTCGAGAGAAAACTGTCTTGTGCCTTCTCTTTTGAGGCTACACACTTAGACATACACGCAACATGAAAGCTTTTCGACTTACAACGTGTTGTTTAGGAAAAACAAGATAATTTCGCACGATGCGGGATTTCCTTAAAACGTGATTTTCTGAAAAATTTTGACGAAAGAAAATTCTCCTTTTGGTTCTCTTTAGATGCTACATGTTAAGACGTACACGCCACAACAATTCTTTTCGAGTTACAACGTGTAGTTTTGGAGATACAAGCTAATTTTGTACGATGCGTTATTTATTCTTGTAAAGAGTTTCCAATACGTACGTATATGTCTTTACTCTGCAAAACTGTATTTCCTTATGAAGTGGTATTCTTACATATTCTTTCGAGAGAAAACTCTCCTGTGCCTTCTCTTTTGAGGCTACACACTTAGACATACACGCAACATGAAAGCTTTTCGACTTACAACGTGTTGTTTAGGAAAAACAAGATAATTTCGCACGATGCGGGATTTCATTAAAACGTGATTTTCTGAAATATTTTGACGAAAGAAAATTCTCCTTTTGGTTCTCTTTAGATGCTACATGTTAAGACGTACACGCCACAACAAGTCTTTTCGAGATACAACGTGTAGTTTTGGAGATACAAGCTAATTTTGTACTATGCGTTATTTCTTCTCGTAAAGAGTTTCTAATGCGTACGTATATGTCTTTACTCTGCAAAACTGTATTTCCTTATGAAGTGGTATTCTTACATATCCTTTCGAGAGAAAACTGTCCTGTGCCTTCTCTTTTGAGGCTACACACTTAGACATGCACGCAACATGAAAGCTTTTCGACTTACAACGTGTTGTTTAGGAAAAACAAGATAATTTCGCACGATGCGGGATTTCCTTAAAACGTGATTTTCTGAAAAATTTTGACGAAAGAAAATTCTCCTTTTGGTTCTCTTTAGATGCTACATGTTAAGACGTACACGCCACAACAATTCTTTTCGAGATACAACGTGTAGTTTTGGAGATACAAGCTAATTTTGTACTATGCGTTATTTCTTCTCGTAAAGAATTTCCAATGCGTACGTATATGTCTTTACTCTGCAAAACTGTATTTCCTTATGAAGTGGTATTCTTACATATCCTTTCGAGAGAAAACTGTCCTGTGCCTTCTCTTTTGAGGCTACACACTTAGACATACACGCAACATGAAAGCTTTTCGACTTACAACGTGTTGTTTAGGAAAAACAAGATAATTTCGCACGATGCGGGATTTCCTTAAAACGTGATTTTCTGAAAAATTTTGACGAAAGAAAATTCTCCTTTTGGTTCTCTTTAGATGCTACATGTTAAGACGTACACGCCACAACAATTCTTTTCGAGTTACAACGTGTAGTTTTGGAGATACAAGCTAATTTTGTACGATGCGTTATTTCTTCTCGTAAAGAGTTTCCAATACGTACGTATATGTCTTTACTCTGCAAAACTGTATTTCCTTATGAAGTGGTATTCTTACATATCCTTTCGAGAGAAAACTGTCTTGTGCCTTCTCTTTTGAGGCTACACACTTAGACATACACGCAACATGAAAGCTTTTCGACTTACAACGTGTTGTTTAGGAAAAACAAGATAATTTCGCACGATGCGGGATTTCCTTAAAACGTGATTTTCTGAAAAATTTTGACGAAAGAAAATTCTCCTTTTGGTTCTCTTTAGATGCTACATGTTAAGACGTACACGCCACAACAATTCTTTTCGAGATACAACGTGTAGTTTTGGAGATACAAGCTAATTTTGTACTATGCGTTATTTCTTCTCGTAAAGAGTTTCTAATGCGTACGTATATGTCTTTACTCTGCAAAACTGTATTTCCTTATGAAGTGGTATTCTTACATATCCTTTCGAGAGAAAACTGTCCTGTGCCTTCTCTTTTGAGGCTACACACTTAGACATACACGCAACATGAAAGCTTTTCGACTTACAACGTGTTGTTTAGGAAAAACAAGATAATTTCGCACGATGCGGGATTTCCTTAAAACGTGATTTTCTGAAAAATTTTGACGAACGAAAATTCTCCTTTTGGTTCTCTTTAGATGCTACATGTTAAGACGTACACGCCACAACAATTCTTTTCGAGATACAACGTGTAGTTTTGGAGATACAAGCTAATTTTGTACTTTGCGTTATTTCTTCTCCTAAAGAGTTTCCAATGCGTACGTATATGTCTTTACTCTGCAAAACTGTATTTCCTTATGAAGTGGTATTCTTACATATCCTTTCGAGAGAAAACTGTCCTGTGCCTTCTCTTTTGAGGCTACACACTTAGACATACACGCAACATGAAAGCTTTTCGACTTACAACGTGTTGTTTAGGAAAAACAAGATAATTTCGCACGATGCGGGATTTCCTTAAAACGTGATTTTCTGAAAAATTTTGACGAAAGAAAATTCTCCTTTTCGTTCTCTTTAGATGCTACATGTTAAGACGTACACGCCACAACAATTCTTTTCGAGATACAACGTGTAGTTTTGGAGATACAAGCTAATTTTGTACTCTGCGTTATTTCTTCTCGTAAAGAGTTTCCAATGCGTACGTATATGTCTTTACTCTGCAAAACTGTATTTCCTTATGAAGTGGTATTCTTACATATCCTTTCGAGAGAAAACTGTCCTGTGCCTTCTCTTTTGAGGCTACACACTTAGACATACACGCAACATGAAAGCTTTTCGACTTACAACGTGTTGTTTAGGAAAAACAAGATAATTTCGCACGATGCGGGATTTCCTTAAAACGTGATTTTCTGAAAAATTTTGACGAAAGAAAATTCTCCTTTTGGTTCTCTTTAGATGCTACATGTTAAGACGTACACGCCACAACAATTCTTTTCGAGATACAACGTGTAGTTTTGGAGATACAAGCTAATTTTGTACTATGCGTTATTTCTTCTCGTAAAGAGTTTCCAATGCCTACGTATATGTCTTTACTCTGCAAAACTGTATTTCCTTATGAAGTGGTATTCTTACATATCCTTTCGAGACAAAACTGTCTTGTGCCTTCTCTTTTGAGGCTACACACTTAGACATACACGCAACATGAAAGCTTTTCGACTTACAACGTGTTGTTTAGGAAAAACAAGATAATTTCGCACGATGCGGGATTTCCTTAAAACGTGATTTTCTGAAAAATTTTGACGAAAGAAAATTCTCCTTTTGGTTCTCTTTAGATGCTACATGTTAAGACGTACACGCCACAACAATTCTTTTCGAGTTACAACGTGTAGTTTTGGAGATACAAGCTAATTTTGTACGATGCGTTATTTCTTCTCGTAAAGAGTTTCCAATGCGTACGTATATGTCTTTACTCTGCAAAACTGTATTTCCTTATGAAGTGGTATTCTTACATATCCTTTCGAGAGAAAACTGTCCTGTGCCTTCTCTTTTGAGGCTACACACTTAGACATACACGCAACATGAAAGCTTTTCGACTTACAACGTGTTGTTTAGGAAAAACAAGATAATTTCGCACGATGCGGGATTTCCTTAAAACGTGATTTTCTGAAAAATTTTGACGAAAGAAAATTCTCCTTTTCGTTCTCTTTAGATGCTACATGTTAAGACGTACACGCCACAACAATTCTTTTCGAGATACAACGTGTAGTTTTGTAGATACAAGCTAATTTTGTACTCTGCGTTATTTCTTCTCGTAAAGAGTTTCCAATGCGTATGTATATGTCTTTACTCTGCAAAACTGTATTTCCTTATGAAGTGGTATTCTTACATATCCTTTCGAGAGAAAACTGTCCTGTGCCTTCTCTTTTGAGGCTACACACTTAGACATACACGCAACATGAAAGCTTTTCGACTTACAACGTGTTGTTTAGGAAAAACAAGATAATTTCGCACGATGCGGGATTTCCTTAAAACGTGATTTTCTGAAAAATTTTGACGAAAGAAAATTCTCCTTTTGGTTCTCTTTAGATGCTACATGTTAAGACGTACACTCCACAACAATTCTTTTCGAGATACAACGTGTAGTTTTGGAGATACAAGCTAATTTTGTACTATGCGTTATTTCTTCTCGTAAAGAGTTTCCAATGCCTACGTATATGTCTTTACTCTGCAAAACTGTATTTCCTTATGAAGTGGTAGTCTTACATATTCTTTCGAGAGAAAACTCTCCTGTGCCTTCTCTTTTGAGGCTACACACTTAGACATACACGCAACATGAAAGCTTTTCGACTTACAACGTGTTGTTTAGGAAAAACAAGATAATTTCGCACGATGCGGGATTTCCTTAAAACGTGATTTTCTGAAAAATTTTGACCAAAGAAAATTCTCCTTTTGGTTCTCTTTAGATGCTACATGTTAAGACGTACACGCCACAACAATTCTTTTCGAGATACAACGTGTAGTTTTGGAGATACAAGCTAATTTTGTACTTTGCGTTATTTCTTCTCGTAAAGAGTTTCCAATGCGTACGTATATGTCTTTACTCTGCAAAACTGTATTTCCTTATGAAGTGGTATTCTTACATATCCTTTCGAGAGAAAACTGTCCTGTGCCTTCTCTTTTGAGGCTACACACTTAGACATACACGCAACATGAAAGCTTTTCGACTTACAACGTGTTGTTTAGGAAAAACAAGATAATTTCGCACGATGCGGGATTTCCTTAAAACGTGATTTTCTGAAAAATTTTGACGAAAGAAAATTCTCCTTTTGGTTCTCTTTAGATGCTACATGTTAAGACGTACACGCCACAACAATTCTTTTCGAGATACAACGTGTAGTTTTGGAGATACAAGCTAATTTTGTACTCTGCGTTATTTCTTCTCGTAAAGAGTTTCCAATGCGTATGTATATGTCTTTACTCTGCAAAACTGTATTTCCTTATGAAGTGGTATTCTTACATATCCTTTCGAGAGAAAACTGTCCTGTGCCTTCTCTTTTGAGGCTACACACTTAGACATACACGCAACATGAAAGCTTTTCGACTTACAACGTGTTGTTTAGGAAAAACAAGATAATTTCGCACGATGCGGGATTTCCTTAAAACGTGATTTTCTGAAAAATTTTGACGAAAGAAAATTCTCCTTTTGGTTCTCTTTAGATGCTACATGTTAAGACGTACACTCCACAACAATTCTTTTCGAGATACAACGTGTAGTTTTGGAGATACAAGCTAATTTTGTACTATGCGTTATTTCTTCTCGTAAAGAGTTTCCAATGCCTACGTATATGTCTTTAGTCTGCAAAACTGTATTTCCTTATGAAGTGGTATTCTTACATATCCTTTCGAGAGAAAACTGTCTTGTGCCTTCTCTTTTGAGGCTACACACTTAGACATACACGCAACATGAAAGCTTTTCGACTTACAACGTGTTGTTTAGGAAAAACAAGATAATTTCGCACGATGCGGGATTTCCTTAAAACGTGATTTTCTGAAAAATTTTGACGAAAGAAAATTCTCCTTTTGGTTCTCTTTAGATGCTACATGTTAAGACGTACACACCACAACAATTCTTTTCGAGTTACAACGTGTAGTTTTGGAGATACAAGCTAATTTTGTACGATGCGTTATTTCTTCTTGTAAAGAGTTTCCAATACGTACGTATATGTCTTTACTCTGCAAAACTGTATTTCCTTATGAAGTGGTATTCTTACATATTCTTTCGAGAGAAAACTCTCCTGTGCCTTCTCTTTTGAGGCTACACACTTAGACATACACGCAACATGAAAGCTTTTCGACTTACAACGTGTTGTTTAGGAAAAACAAGATAATTTCGCACGATGCGGGATTTCATTAAAACGTGATTTTCTGAAATATTTTGACGAAAGAAAATTCTCCTTTTGGTTCTCTTTAGATGCTACATGTTAAGACGTACACGCCACAACAAGTCTTTTCGAGATACAACGTGTAGTTTTGGAGATACAAGCTAATTTTGTACTATGCGTTATTTCTTCTCGTAAAGAGTTTCTAATGCGTACGTATATGTCTATACTCTGCAAAACTGTATTTCCTTATGAAGTGGTATTCTTACATATCCTTTCGAGAGAAAACTGTCCTGTGCCTTCTCTTTTGAGGCTACACACTTAGACATACACGCAACATGAAAGCTTTTCGACTTACAACGTGTTGTTTAGGAAAAACAAGATAATTTCGCACGATGCGGGATTTCCTTATAACGTGATTTTCTGAAAAATTTTGACGAAAGAAAATTCTCCTTTTGGTTCTCTTTAGATGCTACATGTTAAGACGTACACGCCACAACAATTCTTTTCGAGATACAACGTGTAGTTTTGGAGATACAAGCTAATTTTGTACTTTGCGTTATTTCTTCTCGTAAAGAGTTTCCAATGCGTACGTATATGTCTTTACTCTGCAAAACTGTATTTCCTTATGAAGTGGTATTCTTACATATCCTTTCGAGAGAAAACTGTCCTGTGCCTTCTCTTTTGAGGCTACACACTTAGACATACACGCAACATGAAAGCTTTTCGACTTACAACGTGTTGTTTAGGAAAAACAAGATAATTTCGCACGATGCGGGATTTCCTTAAAACGTGATTTTCTGAAAAATTTTGACGAAACAAAATTCTCCTTTTGGTTCTCTTTAGATGCTACATGTTAAGACGTACACGCCACAACAATTCTTTTCGAGATACAACGTGTAGTTTTGGAGATACAAGCTAATTTTGTACTATGCGTTATTTCTTCTCGTAAAGAGTTTCCAATGCGTATGTATATGTCTTTACTCTGCAAAACTGTATTTCCTTATGAAGTGGTATTCTTACATATCCTTTCGAGAGAAAACTGTCCTGTGCCTTCTCTTTTGAGGCTACACACTTAGACATACACGCAACATGAAAGCTTTTCGACTTAAAACGTGTTGTTTAGGAAAAACAAGATAATTTCGCACGATGCGGGATTTCCTTAAAACGTGATTTTCTGAAAAATTTTGACGAAAGAAAATTCTCCTTTTGGTTCTCTTTAGATGCTACATGTTAAGACGTACACGCCACAACAATTCTTTTCGAGATACAACGTGTAGTTTTGGAGATACCAGCTAATTTTGTACTATGCGTTATTTCTTCTCGTAAAGAGTTTCCAATGCGTACGTATATGTCTTTACTCTGCAAAACTGTATTTCCTTATGAAGTGGTATTCTTACATATCCTTTCGAGAGAAAACTGTCTTGTGCCTTCTCTTTTGAGGCTACACACTTAGACATACACGCAACATGAAAGCTTTTCGACTTACAACGTGTTGTTTAGGAAAAACAAGATAATTTCACACGATGCGGGATTTCCTTAAAACGTGATTTTCTGAAAAATTTTGACGAAAGAAAATTCTCCTTTTGGTTCTCTTTAGATGCTACATGTTAAGACGTACACGCCACAACAATTCTTTTCGAGATACAACGTGTAGTTTTGGAGATACAAGCTAATTTTGTACTATGCGTTATTTCTTCTCGTAAAGAGTTTCCAATGCCTACGTATATGTCTTTACTCTGCAAAACTGTATTTCCTTATGAAGTGGTATTCTTACATATCCTTTCGAGACAAAACTGTCTTGTGCCTTCTCTTTTGAGGCTACACACTTAGACATACACGCAACATGAAAGCTTTTCGACTTACAACGTGTTGTTTAGGAAAAACAAGATAATTTCGCACGATGCGGGATTTCCTTAAAACGTGATTTTCTGAAAAATTTTGACGAAAGAAAATTCTCCTTTTGGTTCTCTTTAGATGCTACATGTTAAGACGTACACGCCACAACAATTCTTTTCGAGTTACAACGTGTAGTTTTGGAGATACAAGCTAATTTTGTACGATGCGTTATTTCTTCTCGTAAAGAGTTTCCAATACGTACGTATATGTCTTTACTCTGCAAAACTGTATTTCCTTATGAAGTGGTATTCTTACATATCCTTTCGAGAGAAAACTGTCTTGTGCCTTCTCTTTTGAGGCTACACACTTAGACATACACGCAACATGAAAGCTTTTCGACTTACAACGTGTTGTTTAGGAAAAACAAGATAATTTCGCACGATGCGGGATTTCCTTAAAACGTGATTTTCTGAAAAATTTTGACGAAAGAAAATTCTCCTTTTGGTTCTCTTTAGATGCTACATGTTAAGACGTACACGCCACAACAATTCTTTTCGAGATACAACGTGTAGTTTTGGAGATACAAGCTAATTTTGTACTATGCGTTATTTCTTCTCGTAAAGAGTTTCTAATGCGTACGTATATGTCTTTACTCTGCAAAACTGTATTTCCTTATGAAGTGGTATTCTTACATATCCTTTCGAGAGAAAACTGTCCTGTGCCTTCTCTTTTGAGGCTACACACTTAGACATACACGCAACATGAAAGCTTTTCGACTTACAACGTGTTGTTTAGGAAAAACAAGATAATTTCGCACGATGCGGGATTTCCTTAAAACGTGATTTTCTGAAAAATTTTGACGAACGAAAATTCTCCTTTTGGTTCTCTTTAGATGCTACATGTTAAGACGTACACGCCACAACAATTCTTTTCGAGATACAACGTGTAGTTTTGGAGATACAAGCTAATTTTGTACTTTGCGTTATTTCTTCTCCTAAAGAGTTTCCAATGCGTACGTATATGTCTTTACTCTGCAAAACTGTATTTCCTTATGAAGTGGTATTCTTACATATCCTTTCGAGAGAAAACTGTCCTGTGCCTTCTCTTTTGAGGCTACACACTTAGACATACACGCAACATGAAAGCTTTTCGACTTACAACGTGTTGTTTAGGAAAAACAAGATAATTTCGCACGATGCGGGATTTCCTTAAAACGTGATTTTCTGAAAAATTTTGACGAAAGAAAATTCTCCTTTTCGTTCTCTTTAGATGCTACATGTTAAGACGTACACGCCACAACAATTCTTTTCGAGATACAACGTGTAGTTTTGGAGATACAAGCTAATTTTGTACTCTGCGTTATTTCTTCTCGTAAAGAGTTTCCAATGCGTACGTATATGTCTTTACTCTGCAAAACTGTATTTCCTTATGAAGTGGTATTCTTACATATCCTTTCGAGAGAAAACTGTCCTGTGCCTTCTCTTTTGAGGCTACACACTTAGACATACACGCAACATGAAAGCTTTTCGACTTACAACGTGTTGTTTAGGAAAAACAAGATAATTTCGCACGATGCGGGATTTCCTTAAAACGTGATTTTCTGAAAAATTTTGACGAAAGAAAATTCTCCTTTTGGTTCTCTTTAGATGCTACATGTTAAGACGTACACGCCACAACAATTCTTTTCGAGATACAACGTGTAGTTTTGGAGATACAAGCTAATTTTGTACTATGCGTTATTTCTTCTCGTAAAGAGTTTCCAATGCCTACGTATATGTCTTTACTCTGCAAAACTGTATTTCCTTATGAAGTGGTATTCTTACATATCCTTTCGAGACAAAACTGTCTTGTGCCTTCTCTTTTGAGGCTACACACTTAGACATACACGCAACATGAAAGCTTTTCGACTTACAACGTGTTGTTTAGGAAAAACAAGATAATTTCGCACGATGCGGGATTTCCTTAAAACGTGATTTTCTGAAAAATTTTGACGAAAGAAAATTCTCCTTTTGGTTCTCTTTAGATGCTACATGTTAAGACGTACACGCCACAACAATTCTTTTCGAGTTACAACGTGTAGTTTTGGAGATACAAGCTAATTTTGTACGATGCGTTATTTCTTCTCGTAAAGAGTTTCCAATGCGTACGTATATGTCTTTACTCTGCAAAACTGTATTTCCTTATGAAGTGGTATTCTTACATATCCTTTCGAGAGAAAACTGTCCTGTGCCTTCTCTTTTGAGGCTACACACTTAGACATACACGCAACATGAAAGCTTTTCGACTTACAACGTGTTGTTTAGGAAAAACAAGATAATTTCGCACGATGCGGGATTTCCTTAAAACGTGATTTTCTGAAAAATTTTGACGAAAGAAAATTCTCCTTTTGGTTCTCTTTAGATGCTACATGTTAAGACGTACACGCCACAACAATTCTTTCGAGATACAACATGTAGTTTTGGAGATACAAGCTAATTTTGTACTATGCGTTATTTCTTCTCGTAAAGAGTTTCCAATGCGTATGTATATGTTTTACTCTGCAAAACTGTATTTCCTTATGAAGTGGTATTCTTACATATCCTTTCGAGACAAAACTGTCTTGTGCCTTCTCTTTTGAGGCTACACACTTAGACATACACGCAACATGAAAGCTTTTCGACTTACAACGTGTTGTTTAGGAAAAACAAGATAATTTCGCACGATGCGGGATTTCCTTAAAACGTGATTTTCTGAAAAATTTTGACGAAAGAAAATTCTCCTTTTGGTTCTCTTTAGATGCTACATGTTAAGACGTACACGCCACAACAATTCTTTTCGAGTTACAACGTGTAGTTTTGGAGATACAAGCTAATTTTGTACGATGCGTTATTTCTTCTCGTAAAGAGTTTCCAATGCGTACGTATATGTCTTTACTCTGCAAAACTGTATTTCCTTATGAAGTGGTATTCTTACATATCCTTTCGAGAGAAAACTGTCCTGTGCCTTCTCTTTTGAGGCTACACACTTAGACATACACGCAACATGAAAGCTTTTCGACTTACAACGTGTTGTTTAGGAAAAACAAGATAATTTCGCACGATGCGGGATTTCCTTAAAACGTGATTTTCTGAAAAATTTTGACGAAAGAAAATTCTCCTTTTGGTTCTCTTTAGATGCTACATGTTAAGACGTACATGCCACAATAATTCTTTTCGAGATACAACGTGTAGTTTTGGAGATACAAGCTAATTTTGTACTCTGCGTTATTTCTTCTCGTAAAGAGTTTCCAATGCGTACGTATATGTCTTTACTCTGCAAAACTGTATTTCCTTATGAAG
The DNA here is from genome assembly GCF_947179515.1 of Apodemus sylvaticus. Classification (NCBI taxonomy): domain Eukaryota; kingdom Metazoa; phylum Chordata; class Mammalia; order Rodentia; family Muridae; genus Apodemus; species Apodemus sylvaticus. The sequence goes on from NW_026263257.1 coordinate 424,317, forward strand.
TGGTATTCTTACATATCCTTTCGAGAGAAAACTGTCCTGTGCCTTCTCTTTTGAGGCTACACACTTAGACATACACGCAACATGAAAGCTTTTCGACTTACAACGTGTTGTTTAGGAAAAACAAGATAATTTCGCACGATGCGGGATTTCCTTAAAACGTGATTTTCTGAAAAATTTTGACGAAAGAAAATTCTCCTTTTGGTTCTCTTTAGATGCTACATGTTAAGACGTACACGCCACAACAATTCTTTTTTTTTTTTATTTGATATAATTTATTTACATTTCAAATGATTTCCCCTTTTCTAGCCCCCCCCACTCCCCGAAAGTCCCGTAAGCCCCCTTCTCTTCCCCTGTCCTCCCTCCCACCCCTTCCCAGTTCCCCGTTCTGGTTTTGCCAAATACTGTTTCACTGAGTCTTTCCAGAACCAGGGACCACTCCTGCTTTCTTCTTGTACCTCATTTGATGTGTGGATTATGTTTTGGGTATTCCAGTTTTCTAGGTTAATAACCACTTATTAGTGAGTGCATACCATGATTCACCTTTTGAGTCTGGGTTACCTCACTTAGTATGATGTTCTCTAGCTCCATCCATTTGCCTAAGAATTTCATGAATTCGTTGTTTCTAATGGCTGAATAGTACTCCATTGTGTAGATATACCACATTTTTTGTATCCACTCTTCTGTTGAGGGATACCTGGGTTCTTTCCAGCATCTGGCAATTACAAATAGGGCTGCTATGAACATAGTAGAGCATGTATCCTTATTACATGGTGGGGAATCCTCTGGGTATATGCCCAGGAGTGGTATAGCAGGATCTTCTGGAAGTGAGGTGCCCAGTTTTCGGAGGAACCGCCAGACTGCTTTCCAGAGTGGTTGTACCAATTTGCAACCCCACCAGCAGTGGAGGAGTGTTCCTCTTTCTCCGCACCCTCTCCAACACCTGCTGTCTCCTGAATTTTTAATCTTAGCCATTCTGACTGGTGTAAGATGAAATCTTAGGGTTGTTTTGATTTGCATTTCCCTAATGACTAATGAAGTGGAGCATTTTTTAAGATGCTTCTCCGCCATCCGAAGTTCTTCAGGTGAGAATTCTTTGTTTAACTCTGTACCCCATTTTTTAATAGGGTTGTTCGGTTTTCTGGAGTCTAACTTCTTGAGTTCTTTATATATATTGGATATTAGCCCTCTATCTGATGTAGGATTGGTGAAGATCTTTTCCCAATTTGTTGGTTGCCGATCTGTCCTCTTGATGGTGTCCTTTGCCTTACAGAAACTCTGTAACCTTATGAGGTCCCATTTGTCAATTCTTGCTCTTAGAGCATACGCTATTGGTGTTCTGTTCAGAAACTTTCTCCCTGTACCGATGTCCTCAAGGATCTTCCCCAGTTTCTTTTCTATTAGCTTCAGAGTGTCTGGCTTTATGTGGAGGTCCTTGATCCATTTGGATTTGAGCTTAGTACAAGGAGACAAGGATGGATCAATTCGCATTCTTCTGCATGCTGACCTCCAGTTGAACCAGCACCATTTGTTGAAAAGGCTATCTTTTTTCCATTGGATGTTTTCAGCCTCTTTGTCGAGGATCAAGTGGCCATAGGTGTGTGGGTTCATTTCTGGATCTTCAATCCTGTTCCATTGATCCTCCTGCCTGTCACTGTACCAATACCATGCAGTTTTTAACACTATTGCTCTGTAGTATTGCTTGAGGTCAGGGATACTGATTCCCCCAGATTTTCTTTTGTTGCTGAGAATAGTTTTAGCTATCCTGGGTTTTTTGTTGTTCCAGATGAATTTGATAATTGCTCTTTCTAACTCTGTGAAGAATTGAGTTGGGATTTTGATGGGTATTGCATTGAATCTGTATAGTGCTTTAGGCAAAATGGCCATTTTAACTATATTGATTCTACCGATCCATGAGCATGGGAGGTTTTCCCATTTTTTGAGGTCTTCTTCCATTTCCTTCTTCAGAGTCTTGAAGTTCTTGCCATACAGATCTTTTGCATGTTTGGTAAGAGTCACCCCAAGATACTTTATACTGTTTGTGGCGATTGTGAAGGGGGTCATTTCCCTAATTTCTTTCTCAGCCTGCTTATCCTTTGAGTATAGGAAGGCCACTGATTTGCTTGAGTTGATTTTGTAACCTGCCACTTTGCTGAAGTTGTTTATCAGCTGTAGGAGCTCTCTAGTGGAGTTCTTTGGGTCACTTAGGTAGACGATCATGTCGTCTGCAAATAATGATAGTTTGACTTCCTCCTTTCCAATTTGTATCCCTTTGACCTCCTTATGTTGTCGAATTGCCCGAGCTAGTACCTCAAGTACAATATTGAAAAGATAAGGAGAAAGGGGGCAGCCTTGTCTGGTCCCTGATTTCAGTGGGATTGCTTCAAGTTTCTCTCCGTTTAGTTTGATGCTGGCTACCGGTTTGCTGTATATTGCTTTTACTATGTTTAGGTATGGGCCTTGAATTCCTGTTCTCTCCAAGACTTTAAGCATGAAAGGATGCTGAATTTTGTCAAATGCTTTTTCAGCATCCAATGAAATGACCATGTGGTTTTGTTCTTTGAGTTTGTTTATGTAGTGGATTGTATTGATGGATTTCCGTATATTGAACCAACCCTGCATTCCCGGGATAAAGCCTACTTGATCATGGTGGATGATCGTTTTGATGTGTTCTTGGATTCGGTTGGCAAGAATTTTGTTGAGTATTTTTGCATCGATGTTCATAAGGGAAATTGGTCTGAAGTTCTCTTTCTTTCTTGGATCTTTGTGTGGCTTTGGTATCAGCGTAATTGTGGCTTCGTAGAAGGAATTGGGTAGTGTTCCTTCTGTTTCTATTTTGTGGAATAGTTTGAAGAGTATTGGTGTTAACTCTTCTTTGAAGGTCTGGTAGAATTCTGCACTGAAACCATCTGGTCCTGTGCTTTTTTTGGTTGGAAGACTTTCTATGACTCCTTCTATTTCTTTAGGCTTTATGGGACTGTTTAGATGGTCTAGTTGGTCCTGATTTAATTTTGGTATTTGGTATCTGTCAAGGAAATTGTCCATTTCCTCCAGATTCTCCAGTTGTGTTGAGTACAGGCTCTTGTAGTAGGATCTGATGATTTTTTGGATTTCCTCAGTTTCCGTTGTTATGTCTCCCTTTTCATTTCTAAGTTTGTTAATTTGGATACTTTCTCTGTGCCCTTTGGTCAGTCTGGCTAAGGGTTTATCTATCTTGTTGATTTTCTCAAAGAACCAGCTCCTAGTTTTGTTGATTTTTTGTATGGTTCTCTTTGTTTCTACTTGATTGATTTCGGCCCTGAGTTTGATGATTTCCTGCCTTCTACTCCTCCTGGGTGAAATAGCTTCTTTTTGTTCTAGGGCTTTCAGGTGTGTCATTAAGTTGGTGATGTATGCTCTCTCCATTTTCTTTTTGGAGGCACTCAGGGCTATGAGTTTTCCTCTTAGCACTGCTTTCATTGTGTCCCATAGATTTGGGTATGTTGTGTTTTCATTTTCATTGTGTTCTAAAAAGTCTTTAATTTCTTTCTTTATTTCTTCCTTGACCAAGGTGTCATTGAGTAGAGTATTGTTCAATCTCCACGTGTTTGTGGGTTTTCTGTTGTTTCTGTTGCTATTGAAGACCACTTTTATTCCATAGTGATCAGATAGGAGGCATGGGATTAGTTCTATCTTTTTATATTTGTTGAGGTCTGTCTTGTGACCAATTATATGGTCGATTTTGGAGAAGGTACCATGAGGTGCTGAAAAAAAGGTATATTCTTTTGTTTTAGGATAGAATGTTCTATATATATCAGTTAAATCTAATTGGTCCAAAGCTTCAATTAGTTTCATTGTGTCCTTGTTTAGTTTCTGTTTTCCTGATCGGTCCATTGAGGAAAGTGCAGTGTTGAAGTCACCCACAATTATTGTGTTAGGTGCAATGTGTGCTTTGAGTTTTAATAAAGTTTCTTTTATGAAAGAGGGTGCCCTTGCATTTGGAGCATAGATGTTCAGGATTGAGAGTTCTTCTTGTTGTATTTTTCCTTTGACCAGCAAGAAGTGTCCCTCAGAGTCTCTTTTGATGACTTTGGGTTGAAAGTCAATTTTATCTGATACTAAAATGGCTACTCCAGCTTGTTTCCTGAGACCATTTGCTTGTAAAATTGTCTTCCAGCCTTTTACTCTAAGGTAGTGTTTGTCTTTGACCCTGAGGTGTGTTTCCTGTAAGCAGCAAAATGTAGGGTCCTGTTTACGTATCCAGTCAGTTAGTCTGTGTCTTTTTATTGGGGCATTGAGTCCATTGATGTTAAGAGATATTAAGGAATAGTGATTGTTACTTCCTATCATTTTTGACGTTATTTTTTAAATTTGATTGCTTAACTTATTTGGGTTTGATGAAAGGTTACTATCTTGCTTTTTTCAGGGTGGAGTTTCCCTCCTTGTATTGGTGTTGTCCTCCTATTATCCTTTTTAGGGCTGGGTTTGTGGATAGATATTGGGTGAACTTGGTTTTGTCGTGAAATATCTTAGTTTCTCCATCTATGGTGATTGAGAGTTTTGCTGGATATAGTAGTTTTGGTTGGCATTTGTGTTCTCTTAGAGTCTGCATGAGATCTGCCCAGGACCTTCTAGCCTTCATAGTCTCAGGTGAAAAGTCTGCTGTGATTCTGATAGGTCTTCCTTTATATGTTACTTGGCCTTTTTCTCTTACTGCCTTTAGTATTCTTTCTTTGTTTAGAACATTTGGTGTTTTGATTATTATGTGACGGGAAGTATTTCTGTTCTGGTCCAGTCTGTTTGGAGTTCTGTAGGCTTCTTGTATATTCATGGGCATCTCTCTCTTTAGGTTAGGGAAGTTTTCTTCCATAATTTTATTGAAGATATTTGCTGGCCCTTTAAGTTGTAAATCTTCACTCTCATCTATGCCTATAATCCTTAGGTTTGGTCTTCTCATTGTGTCCTGGATTTCCTGGATATTTTGGGTTACAAGCTTTTTGCACTTTGCATTTTCTTTAACTGTTGAGTCCATGGTTTCTATGGAATCTTCAGCATCTGAGATTCTTTCTTCTATCTCTTGTATTCTGTTGTTGATATTTGCATCTCTGTCCCCTGATTTCTTCCCAAGGCTTTCTATCTCCAAAGTTGTCTCCCTTTGAGTTTTCTTAGTTGTTTCTACTTCTGATTTTAGATCCTGGATGGTTTTGCTTAGCTCCTTCCCTTGCATGTTTGTGTTTTCCTGTAATTCTTTAAGAGATTTTTGTGTTTCCTCTTTCATGAGCTCAGCCTGTTGACCAAAGTTCTCCTGTATTTCTTTAAGAGATTTTTGTGTTTCGTCTTTCATGACCTCAGCCTGTTGAGCAAAGTTCTCCTGTATTTCTTTAAGTGTTTTTTGCATTTCCTCCTTGTTGGCTTTTGTATTCTCCTGGATTGCTTTCAATGATTTTTGTGTTTCCCTTGCAAGGGCTTCTAACTTTTGATCCATTTTCTCCTCAATGTCCTTCATGTGTTCCTGTACCAGCATCATGACCAGTGATTTTAAATCCAAATCTTGTTTTACTGGTGTGATGGGGTATCCAGGACTTGCTGGTAGAGGAGAATTTGGTTCAGATGTTGCCATATTGCCTTGATTTCTGTTAGTGACGTTTCTGCGTTTGCCTTTTGCCATCTAGCTCTCACTGGTGTTACTTGGTCTTGTCAGTGCTGGACTCACCAGTGCAAGCTGCCCCTTCCCCGTTGGCCTCTGGTGCACAGCTTACACTCTGCACTGCCTATAGACAGGGTGCTGTTGTCCAGGCTGTTCAGATCCCGAAGCAGGCACCTGAAGGCTCCCGCTGGGGCCCGCAGGATTTATTGGAGCACACCGACTTCTCCCAGCTGGCCGCCCGGAAGCCCCCACTAGCCTCTTGAGGGACCTGGAGATGTGGCGGCCACACAGGCTGATCTGAAGCGGAGAGAGTTGAGCTGGGGGCTTCTGCCTGAGGCCTTGCCCCCGATTGTGTCTGTGGACCAGGTGGAACCCGTGTGCACCCCCAGGGAGCTCCGAAGGTGAATGTTGCTGTGACCTCCCCTGTGCTCCGCTCACTCCGCTGGGCAGCCGATTTCCCCAACCGGGCTGGCGCACACTAGGTTAGCCTTGTCGCCTGGGCCCTGAGTCCAGGCAAACGCCTGGGAGGCCAAGGTCCGAGCAAAGTTCCCCTAGGGCTATGTCTGTTATTTGGGTCCGCCAGGTGGCCCGGATGGCGGGCGTGCGCGTCCGCGCTCCGCGAAAGCACCGGGAGAGTCTGTTGTGCTAATAACCTCCTGGGCTGGTTGACACACAGATGGCCCACCAAGCCGCCCAGTTCTTGGGGTCAGTCCTGTGCCTTTTGGGGCCTAGACCCCCGTTTTGTTAGCCTCAGGCTACGCTTGTTAGCAGTCTCTGCCCTCCCGAGCACTCTGGCTCCTGTAGGCAAAATGGCGGCGCGTGCACCGGCCGGGGCAAAAAAAAAACTCCTGGCTGGGTTGGCGCCCCGATGGCCACTCGAACAGCCCAGGGCCTGGGTGCAGGCCAACGCCCGTCTGGCTCAGACCCCTTCGGTGTTGGGCCTAGGATTATGTTTGTGTACCTCAGTCTGACCGATCTCTGGAGCCCGGGATCAAGATGGCGGTGAGTCTCTCCTGACTGGCGGGCAGCCGAGTTCTGAAGTGGCTTCCGTGCAGCGAAAGGCTCCGCAGAACCGCAGTTGCTTGCCGCCCGGCTGGTCAGCGAAGGTCAGTGGTCGTGGGCGCAGGGCCTAACTGGACCCTGTGTCGCCTTGGTTCCACTGCTGATGGCCCTTCAGCTGGAGCAGCCACTGCTACCGCCGCCGCCCCCTCTGCCACTTTCCAACAATTCTTTTCGAGATACAACGTGTAGTTTTGGAGATACAAGCTAATTTTGTACTATGCGTTATTTCTTCTCGTAAAGAGTTTCCAATGCGTACATATATGTCTTTACTCTGCAAAACTGTATTTCCTTATGAAGTGGTATTCTTACATATCCTTTCGAGAGAAAACTGTCTTGTGCCTTCTCTTTTGAGGCTACACACTTAGACATACACGCAACATGAAAGCTTTTCGACTTACAACGTGTTGTTTAGGAAAAACAAGATAATTTCGCACGATGCGGGATTTCCTTAAAACGTGATTTTCTGAAAAATTTTGACGAAAGAAAATTCTCCTTTTGGTTCTCTTTAGATGCTACATGTTAAGACGTACACGCCACAACAATTCTTTTCGAGATACAACGTGTAGTTTTGGAGATACAAGCTAATTTTGTACGATGCGTTATTTCTTCTCGTAAAGAGTTTCCAATACGTACGTATATGTCTTTACTCTGCAAAACTGTATTTCCTTATGAAGTGGTATTCTTACATATTCTTTCGAGAGAAAACTGTCCTGTGCCTTCTCTTTTGAGGCTACACACTTAGACATACACGCAACATGAAAGCTTTTCGACTTACAACGTGTTGTTTAGGAAAAACAAGATAATTTCGCACGATGCGGGATTTCCTTAAAACGTGATTTTCTGAAAAATTTTGACGAAAGAAAATTCTCCTTTTGGTTCTCTTTAGATGCTACATGTTAAGACGTACACGCCACAACAATTCTTTTCGAGATACAACGTGTAGTTTTGGAGATACAAGCTAATTTTGTACTATGCGTTATTTCTTCTCGTAAAGAGTTTCTAATGCGTACATATATGTCTTTACTCTGCAAAACTGTATTTCCTTATGAAGTGGTATTCTTACATATCCTTTCGAGAGAAAACTGTCCTGTGCCTTCTCTTTTGAGGCTACACACTTAGACATACACGCAACATGAAAGCTTTTCGACTTACAACGTGTTGTTTAGGAAAAACAAGATAATTTCGCACGATGAGGGATTTCCTTAAAACGTGATTTTCTGAAAAATTTTGACGAAAGAAAATTCTCCTTTTGGTTCTCTTTAGATGCTACATGTTAAGACGTACACGCCACAACAATTCTTTTCGAGATACAACGTGTAGTTTTGGAGATACAAGCTAATTTTGTACTCTGCGTTATTTCTTCTCGTAAAGAGTTTCCAATGCGTACGTATATGTCTTTACTCTGCAAAACTGTATTTCCTTATGAAGTGGTATTCTTACATATCCTTTCGAGAGAAAACTGTCCTGTGCCTTCTCTTTTGAGGCTACACACTTAGACATACACGCAACATGAAAGCTTTTCGACTTACAACGTGTTGTTTAGGAAAAACAAGATAATTTCGCACGATGCGGGATTTCCTTAAAACGTGATTTTCTGAAAAATTTTGACGAAAGAAAATTCTCCTTTTGGTTCTCTTTAGAAGCTACATGTTAAGACGTACACGCCACAACAATTCTTTTCGAGATACAACGTGTAGTTTTGGAGATACAAGCTAATTTTGTACTATGCGTTATTTCTTCTCGTAAAGAGTTTCCAATGCGTACGTATATGTCTTTACTCTGCAAAACTGTATTTCCTTATGAAGTGGTATTCTTACATATCCTTTCGAGAGAAAACTGTCTTGTGCCTTCTCTTTTGAGGCTACACACTTAGACATACACGCAACATGAAAGCTTTTCGACTTACAACGTGTTGTTTAGGAAAAACAAGATAATTTCGCACGATGCGGGATTTCCTTAAAACGTGATTTTCTGAAAAATTTTGACGAAAGAAAATTCTCCTTTTGGTTCTCTTTAGATGCTACATGTTAAGACGTACACGCCACAACAATTCTTTTCGAGATACAACGTGTAGTTTTGGAGATACAAGCTAATTTTGTACTTTGCGTTATTTCTTCTCGTAAAGAGTTTCCAATGCGTACGTATATGTCTTTACTCTGCAAAACTGTATTTCCTTATGAAGTGGTATTCTTACATATCCTTTCGAGAGAAAACTGTCCTGTGCCTTCTCTTTTGAGGCTACACACTTAGACATACACGCAACATGAAAGCTTTTCGACTTACAACGTGTTGTTTAGGAAAAACAAGATAATTTCGAACGATGCGGGATTTCCTTAAAACGTGATTTTCTGAAAAATTTTGACGAAAGAAAATTCTCCTTTTGGTTCTCTTTAGATGCTACATGTTAAGACGTACACGCCACAACAATTCTTTTCGAGATACAACGTGTAGTTTTGGAGATACAAGCTAATTTTGTACTCTGCGTTATTTCTTCTCGTAAAGAGTTTCCAATGCGTACGTATATGTCTTTACTCTGCAAAACTGTATTTCCTTATGAAGTGGTATTCTTACATATCCTTTCGAGAGAAAACTGTCCTGTGCCTTCTCTTTTGAGGCTACACACTTAGACATACACGCAACATTAAAGCTTTTCGACTTACAACGTGTTGTTTAGGAAAAACAAGATAATTTCGCACGATGCGGGATTTCCTTAAAACGTGATTTTCTGAAAAATTTTGACGAAAGAAAATTCTCCTTTTGGTTCTCTTTAGATGCTACATGTTAAGACGTACACGCCACAACAATTCTTTTCGAGATACAACGTGTAGTTTTGGAGATACAAGCTAATTTTGTACTATGCGTTATTTCTTCTCGTAAAGAGTTTCCAATGCGTACGTATATGTCTTTACTCTGCAAAACTGTATTTCCTTATGAAGTGGTATTCTTACATATCCTTTCGAGAGAAAACTGTCTTGTGCCTTCTCTTTTGAGGCTACACACTTAGACATACATGCAACATGAAAGCTTTTCGACTTACAACGTGTTGTTTAGGAAAAACAAGATAATTTCGCACGATGCGGGATTTCCTTAAAACGTGATTTTCTGAAAAATTTTGACGAAAGAAAATTCTCCTTTTGGTTCTCTTTAGATGCTACATGTTAAGACGTACACGCCACAACAATTCTTTTCGAGATACAACGTGTAGTTTTGGAGATACAAGCTAATTTTGTACTTTGCGTTATTTCTTCTCGTAAAGAGTTTCCAATGCGTACGTATATGTCTTTACTCTGCAAAACTGTATTTCCTTATGAAGTGGTATTCTTACATATCCTTTCGAGAGAAAACTGTCCTGTGCCTTCTCTTTTGAGGCTACACACTTAGACATACACGCAACATGAAAGCTTTTCGACTTACTACGTGTTGTTTAGGAAAAACAAGATAATTTCGCACGATGCGGGATTTCCTTAAAACGTGATTTTCTGAAAAATATTGACGAAAGAAAATTCTCCTTTTCGTTCTCTTTAGATGCTACATGTTAAGACGTACACGCCACAACAGTTCTTTTCGAGATACAACGTGTAGTTTTGGAGATACAAGCTAATTTTGTACTCTGCGTTATTTCTTCTCGTAAAGAGTTTCCAATGCGTACGTATATGTCTTTACTCTGCAAAACTGTATTTCCTTATGAAGTGGTATTCTTACATATCCTTTCGAGAGAAAACTGTCCTGTGCCTTCTCTTTTGAGGCTACACACTTAGACATACACGCAACATGAAAGCTTTTCGACTTACAACGTGTTGTTTAGGAAAAACAAGATAATTTCGAACGATGCGGGATTTCCTTAAAACGTGATTTTCTGAAAAATTTTGACGAAAGAAAATTCTCCTTTTGGTTCTCTTTAGATGCTACATGTTAAGACGTACACGCCACAACAATTCTTTTCGAGATACAACGTGTAGTTTTGGAGATACAAGCTAATTTTGTACTATGCGTTATTTCTTCTCGTAAAGAATTTCCAATGCGTACGTATATGTCTTTACTCTGCAAAACTGTATTTCCTTATGAAGTGGTATTCTTACATATCCTTTCGAGAGAAAACTGTCCTGTGCCTTCTCTTTTGAGGCTACACACTTAGACATACACGCAACATGAAAGCTTTTCGACTTACAACGTGTTGTTTAGGAAAAACAAGATAATTTCGCACGATGCGGGATTTCCTTAAAACGTGATTTTCTGAAAAATTTTGACGAAAGAAAATTCTCCTTTTCGTTCTCTTTAGATGCTACATGTTAAGACGTACACGCCACAACAGTTCTTTTCGAGATACAAGGTGTAGTTTTGGAGATACAAGCTAATTTTGTACTCTGCGTTATTTCTTCTCGTAAAGAGTTTCCAATGCGTACCTATATGTCTTTATTCTGCAAAACTGTATTTCCTTATGAAGTGGTATTCTTACATATCCTTTCGAGAGAAAACTGTCCTGTGCCTTCTCTTTTGAGGCTACACACTTAGACATACACGCAACATGAAAGCTTTTCGACTTACAACGTGTTGTTTAGGAAAAACAAGATAATTTCGCACGATGCGGGATTTCCTTAAAACGTGATTTTCTGAAAAATTTTGACGAAAGAAAATTCTCCTTTTGGTTCTCTTTAGATGCTACATGTTAAGTCGTACACGCCACAACAATTCTTTTCGAGTTACAACGTGTAGTTTTGGAGATACAAGCTAATTTTTTACGATGCATTATTTCTTCTCGTAAAGAGTTTCCAATACGTACGTATATGTCTTTACTCTGCAAAACTGTATTTCCTTATGAAGTGGTATTCTTACATATTCTTTCCAGAGAAAACTCTCCTGTGCCTTCTCTTTTGAGGCTACACACTTAGACATACACGCAACATGAAAGCTTTTCGACTTACAACGTGTTGTTTAGGAAAAACAAGATAATTTCGCACGATGCGGGATTTCCTTAAAACGTGATTTTCTGAAAAATTTTGACGAAAGAAAATTCTCCTTTTGGTTCTCTTTAGATGCTACATGTTAAGACGTACACGCCACAACAATTCTTTTCGAGATACAACGTGTAGTTTTGGAGATACAAGCTAATTTTGTACTATGCGTTATTTCTTCTCGTAAAGAATTTCCAATGCGTACGTATATGTCTTTACTCTGCAAAACTGTATTTCCTTATGAAGTGGTATTCTTACATATCCTTTCGAGAGAAAACTGTCCTGTGCCTTCTCTTTTGAGGCTACACACTTAGACATACACGCAACATGAAAGCTTTTCGACTTACTACGTGTTGTTTAGGAAAAACAAGATAATTTCGCACGATGCGGGATTTCCTTAAAACGTGATTTTCTGAAAAATATTGACGAAAGAAAATTCTCCTTTTCTCTTTAGATGCTACATGTTAAGACGTACACACCACAACAGTTCTTTTCGAGATACAACGTGTAGTTTTGGAGATACAAGCTAATTTTGTACTCTGCGTTATTTCTTCTCGTAAAGAGTTTCCAATGCGTACGTATATGTCTTTACTCTGCAAAACTGTATTTCCTTATGAAGTGGTATTCTTACATATCCTTTCGAGAGAAAACTGTCCTGTGCCTTCTCTTTTGAGGCTACACACTTAGACATACACGCAACATGAAAGCTTTTCGACTTACAACGTGTTGTTTAGGAAAAACAAGATAATTTCGCACGATGCGGGATTTCCTTAAAACGTGATTTTCTGAAAAATTTTGACGAAAGAAAATTCTCCTTTTGGTTCTCTTTAGATGCTACATGTTAAGACGTACACGCCACAACAATTCTTTTCGAGATACAACGTGTAGTTTTGGAGATACAAGCTAATTTTGTACTATGCGTTATTTCTTCTCGTAAAGAATTTCCAATGCGTACGTATATGTCTTTACTCTGCAAAACTGTATTTCCTTATGAAGTGGTATTCTTACATATCCTTTCGAGAGAAAACTGTCCTGTGCCTTCTCTTTTGAGGCTACACACTTAGACATACACGCAACATGAAAGCTTTTCGACTTACAACGTGTTGTTTAGGAAAAACAAGATAATTTCGCACGATGCGGGATTTCCTTAAAACGTGATTTTCTGAAAAATTTTGACGAAAGAAAATTCTCCTTTTCGTTCTCTTTAGATGCTACATGTTAAGACGTACACGCCACAACAGTTCTTTTCGAGATACAACGTGTAGTTTTGGAGATACAAGCTAATTTTGTACTCTGCGTTATTTCTTCTCGTAGAGTTTCCAATGCGTACGTATATGTCTTTATTCTGCAAAACTGTATTTCCTTATGAAGTGGTATTCTTACATATACTTTCGAGAGAAAACTGTCCTGTGCCTTCTCTTTTGAGGCTACACACTTAGACATACACGCAACATGAAAGCTTTTCGACTTACAACGTGTTGTTTAGGAAAAACAAGATAATTTCGCACGATGCGGGATTTCCTTAAAACGTGATTTTCTGAAAAATTTTGATGAAAGAAAATTCTCCTTTTGGTTCTCTTTAGATGCTACATGTTAAGTCGTACACGCCACAACAATTCTTTTCGAGTTACAACGTGTAGTTTTGGAGATACAAGCTAATTTTTTACGATGCATTATTTCTTCTCGTAAAGAGTTTCCAATACGTACGTATATGTCTTTACTCTGCAAAACTGTATTTCCTTATGAAGTGGTATTCTTACATATTCTTTCCAGAGAAAACTCTCCTGTGCCTTCTCTTTTGAGGCTACACACTTAGACATACACGCAACATGAAAGCTTTTCGACTTACAACGTGTTGTTTAGGAAAAACAAGATAATTTCGCACGATGCGGGATTTCCTTAAAACGTGATTTTCTGAAAAATTTTGACGAAAGAAAATTCTCCTTTTGGTTCTCTTTAGAAGCTACATGTTAAGACGTACACGCCACAACAATTCTTTTCGAGATACAACGTGTAGTTTTGGAGATACAAGCTAATTTTGTGCTATGCGTTATTTCTTCTCGTAAAGAGTTTCCAATGCGTACGTATATGTCTTTACTCTGCAAAACTGTATTTCCTTATGAAGTGGTATTCTTACATATCCTTTCGAGAGAAAACTGTCCTGTGCCTTCTCTTTTGAGGCTACACACTTAGACATACACGCAACATGAAAGCTTTTCGACTTACTACGTGTTGTTTAGGAAAAACAAGATAATTTCGCACGATGCGGGATTTCCTTAAAACGTGATTTTCTGAAAAATTTTGACGAAAGAAAATTCTCCTTTTCGTTCTCTTTAGATGCTACATGTTAAGACGTACACGCCACAACAGTTCTTTTCGAGATACAACGTGTAGTTTTGGAGATACAAGCTAATTTTGTACTCTGCGTTATTTCTTCTCGTAAAGAGTTTCCAATGCGTACGTATATGTCTTTACTCTGCAAAACTGTATTTCCTTATGAAGTGGTATTCTTACATATCCTTTCGAGAGAAAACTGTCCTGTGCCTTCTCTTTTGAGGCTACACATTTAGACATACACGCAACATGAAAGCTTTTCGACTTACAACGTGTTGTTTAGGAAAAACAAGATAATTTCGCACGATGCGGGATTTCCTTAAAACGTGATTTTCTGAAAAATTTTGACGAAAGAAAATTATCCTTTTGGTTCTCTTTAGATGCTACATGTTAAGACGTACACGCCACAACAATTCTTTTCGAGATACAACGTGTAGTTTTGGAGATACAAGCTAATTTTGTACTATGCGTTATTTCTTCTCGTAAAGACTTTCCAATGCCTACGTATATGTCTTTAGTCTTCAAAACTGTATTTCCTTATGAAGTGGTATTCTTACATATCCTTTCGAGAGAAAACTGTCTTGTGCCTTCTCTTTTGAGGCTACACACTTAGACATACACGCAACATGAAAGCTTTTCGACTTACAACGTGTTGTTTAGGAAAAACAAGATAATTTCGCACGATGCGGGATTTCCTTAAAACGTGATTTTCTGAAAAATTTTGACGAAAGAAAATTCTCCTTTTGGTTCTCTTTAGATGCTACATGTTAAGACGTACACGCCACAACAATTCTTTTCGAGTTACAACGTGTAGTTTTGGAGATACAAGCTAATTTTGTACGATGCGTTATTTCTTCTCGTAAAGAGTTTCTAATGCGTACGTATATGTCTTTACTCTGCAAAACTGTATTTCCTTATGAAGTGGTATTCTTACATATCCTTTCGAGAGAAAACTGTCCTGTGCCTTCTCTTTTGAGGCTACACACTTAGACATACACGCAACATGAAAGCTTTTCGACTTACAACGTGTTGTTTAGGAAAAACAAGATAATTTCGCACGATGCGGGATTTCCTTAAAACGTGATTTTCTGAAAAATTTTGACGAAAGAAAATTCTCCTTTTGGTTCTCTTTAGATGCTACATGTTAAGACGTACACGCCACAACAATTCTTTTCGAGATACAACGTGTAGTTTTGGAAATACAAGCTAATTTTGTACTTTGCGTTATTTCCTCTCGTAAAGAGTTTCCAATGCGTACGTATATGTCTTTACTCTGCAAAACTGTATTTCCTTATGAAGTGGTATTCTTACATATCCTTTCGAGAGAAAACTGTCCTGTGCCTTCTCTTTTGAGGCTACACACTTAGACATACACGCAACATGAAAGCTTTTCGACTTACAACGTGTTGTTTAGGAAAAACAAGATAATTTCGCACGATGCGGGATTTCCTTAAAACGTGATTTTCTGAAAAATTTTGACGAAAGAAAATTCTCCTTTTCGTTCTCTTTAGATGCTACATGTTAAGACGTACACGCCACAACAATTCTTTTCGAGATACAACGTGTAGTTTTGGAGATACAAGCTAATTTTGTACTCTGCGTTATTTCTTCTCGTAAAGAGTTTCCAATGCCTACGTATATGTCTTTACTCTGCAAAACTGTATTTCCTTATGAAGTGGTATTCTTACATATCCTTTCGAGAGAAAACTGTCCTGTGCCTTCTCTTTTGAGGCTACACACTTAGACATACACGCAACATGAAAGCTTTTCGACTTACAACGTGTTGTTTAGGAAAAACAAGATAATTTCGCACGATGCGGGATTTCCTTAAAACGTGATTTTCTGAAAAATTTTGACGAAAGAAAATTCTCCTTTTGGTTCTCTTTAGATGCTACATGTTAAGACGTACACGCCACAACAATTCTTTTCGAGTTACAACGTGTAGTTTTGGAGATACAAGCTAATTTTGTACGATGCGTTATTTCTTCTAGTAAAGAGTTTCCAATACGTAAGTATATGTCTTTACTCTGCAAAACTGTATTTCCTTATGAAGTGGTATTCTTACTTATTCTTTCGAGAGAAAACTCTCCTGTGCCTTCTCTTTTGAGGCTACACACTTAGACATACACGCAACATGAAAGCTTTTCGACTTACAACGTGTTGTTTAGGAAAAACAAGATAATTTCGCACGATGCGGGATTTCATTAAAACGTGATTTTCTGAAAAATTTTGACGAAAGAAAATTCTCCTTTTGGTTCTCTTTAGATGCTACATGTTAAGACGTACACGCCACAACAATTCTTTTAGAGATACAACGTGTAGTTTTGGAGATACAAGCTAATTTTGTACTATGCGTTATTTCTTCTCGTAAAGAGTTTCTAATGCGTACGTATATGTCTTTACTCTGCAAAACTGTATTTCCTTATGAAGTGGTATTCTTACATATCCTTTCGAGAGAAAACTGTCCTGTGCCTTCTCTTTTGAGGCTACACACTTAGACATACACGCAACATGAAAGCTTTTCGACTTACAACGTGTTGTTTAGGAAAAACAAGATAATTTCGCACGATGCGGGATTTCCTTAAAACGTGATTTTCTGAAAAATTTTGACGAAAGAAAATTCTCCTTTTGGTTCTCTTTAGATGCTACATGTTAAGACGTACACGCCACAACAATTCTTTTCGAGATACAACGTGTAGTTTTGGAGATACAAGCTAATTTTGTACTATGCGTTATTTCTTCTCGTAAAGAATTTCCAATGCGTACGTATATGTCTTTACTCTGCAAAACTGTATTTCCTTATGAAGTGGTATTCTTACATATCCTTTCGAGAGAAAACTGTCCTGTGCCTTCTCTTTTGAGGCTACACACTTAGACATACACGCAACATGAAAGCTTTTCGACTTACTACGTGTTGTTTAGGAAAAACAAGATAATTTCGCACGATGCGGGATTTCCTTAAAACGTGATTTTCTGAAAAATATTGACGAAAGAAAATTCTCCTTTTCGTTCTCTTTAGATGCTACATGTTAAGACGTACACGCCACAACAGTTCTTTTCGAGATACAACGTGTAGTTTTGGAGATACAAGCTAATTTTGTACTCTGCGTTATTTCTTCTCATAAAGAGTTTCCAATGCGTACGTATATGTCTTTACTCTGCAAAACTGTATTTCCTTATGAAGTGGTATTCTTACATATCCTTTCGAGAGAAAACTGTCCTGTGCCTTCTCTTTTGAGGCTACACACTTAGACATACACGCAACATGAAAGCTTTTCGACTTACAACGTGTTGTTTAGGAAAAACAAGATAATTTCGCACGATGCGGGATTTCCTTAAAACGTGATTTTCTGAAAAATTTTGACGAAAGAAAATTCTCCTTTTGGTTCTCTTTAGATGCTACATGTTAAGACGTACACGCCACAACAATTCTTTTCGAGATACAACGTATAGTTTTGGAGATACAAGCTAATTTTGTACTATGTGTTATTTCTTCTCGTAAAGAGTTTCCAATGCCTACGTATATGTCTTTAGTCTTCAAAACTGTATTTCCTTATGAAGTGGTATTCTTACATATCCTTTCGAGAGAAAACTGTCTTGTGCCTTCTCTTTTGAGGCTACACACTTAGACATACACGCAACATGAAAGCTTTTCGACTTACAACGTGTTGTTTAGGAAAAACAAGATAATTTCGCACGATGCGGGATTTCCTTAAAACGTGATTTTCTGAAAAATTTTGACGAAAGAAAATTCTCCTTTTGGTTCTCTTTAGATGCTACATGTTAAGACGTACACGCCACAACAATTCTTTTCGAGTTACAACGTGTAGTTTTGGAGATACAAGCTAATTTTGTACGATGCGTTATTTCTTCTCGTAAAGAGTTTCTAATGCGTACGTATATGTCTTTACTCTGCAAAACTGTATTTCCTTATGAAGTGGTATTCTTACATATCCTTTCGAGAGAAAACTGTCCTGTGCCTTCTCTTTTGAGGCTACACACTTAGACATACACGCAACATGAAAGCTTTTCGACTTACAACGTGTTGTTTAGGAAAAACAAGATAATTTCGCACGATGCGGGATTTCCTTAAAACGTGATTTTCTGAAAAATTTTGACGAAAGAAAATTCTCCTTTTGGTTCTCTTTAGATGCTACATGTTAAGACGTACACGCCACAACAATTCTTTTCGAGATACAACGTGTAGTTTTGGAAATACAAGCTAATTTTGTACTTTGCGTTATTTCCTCTCGTAAAGAGTTTCCAATGCGTACGTATATGTCTTTACTCTGCAAAACTGTATTTCCTTATGAAGTGGTATTCTTACATATCCTTTCGAGAGAAAACTGTCCTGTGCCTTCTCTTTTGAGGCTACACACTTAGACATACACGCAACATGAAAGCTTTTCGACTTACAACGTGTTGTTTAGGAAAAACAAGATAATTTCGCACGATGCGGGATTTCCTTAAAACGTGATTTTCTGAAAAATTTTGACGAAAGAAAATTCTCCTTTTCGTTCTCTTTAGATGCTACATGTTAAGACGTACACGCCACAACAATTCTTTTCGAGATACAACGTGTAGTTTTGGAGATACAAGCTAATTTTGTACTCTGCGTTATTTCTTCTCGTAAAGAGTTTCCAATGCGTACGTATATGTCTTTACTCTGCAAAACTGTATTTCCTTATGAAGTGGTATTCTTACATATCCTTTTGAGAGAAAACTGTCCTGTGCCTTCTCTTTTGAGGCTACACACTTAGACATACACGCAACATGAAAGCTTTTCGACTTACAACGTGTTGTTTAGGAAAAACAAGATAATTTCGCACGATGCGGGATTTCCTTAAAACGTGATTTTCTGAAAAATGTTGACGAAAGAAAATTCTCCTTTTGGTTCTCTTTAGATGCTACATGTTAAGACGTACACGCCACAACAATTCTTTTCGAGTTACAACGTGTAGTTTTGGAGATACAAGCTAATTTTGTACGATGCGTTATTTCTTCTAGTAAAGAGTTTCCAATACGTAAGTATATGTCTTTACTCTGCAAAACTGTATTTCCTTATGAAGTGGTATTCTTACTTATTCTTTCGAGAGAAAACTCTCCTGTGCCTTCTCTTTTGAGGCTACACACTTAGACATACACGCAACATGAAAGCTTTTCGACTTACAACGTGTTGTTTAGGAAAAACAAGATAATTTCGCACTATGCGGGATTTCATTAAAACGTGATTTTCTGAAAAATTTTGACGAAAGAAAATTCTCCTTTTGGTTCTCTTTAGATGCTACATGTTAAGACGTACACGCCACAACAATTCTTTTCGAGATACAACGTGTAGTTTTGGAGATACAAGCTAATTTTGTACTATGCGTTATTTCTTCTCGTAAAGAGTTTCTAATGCGTACGTATATGTCTTTACTCTGCAAAACTGTATTTCCATATGAAGTGGTATTCTTACATATCCTTTCGAGAGAAAACTGTCCTGTGCCTTCTCTTTTGAGGCTACACACTTAGACATACACGCAACATGAAAGCATTTCGACTTACAACGTGTTGTTTAGGAAAAACAAGATAATTTCGCACGATGCGGGATTTCCTTAAAACGTGATTTTCTGAAAAATTTTGACGAAAGAAAATTCTCCTTTTGGTTCTCTTTAGATGCTACATGTTAAGACGTACACGCCACAACAATTCTTTTCGAGATACAACGTGTAGTTTTGGAGATACAAGCTAATTTTGTACTATGCGTTATTTCTTCTCGTAAAGAATTTCCAATGCGTACGTATATGTCTTTACTCTGCAAAACTGTATTTCCTTATGAAGTGGTATTCTTACATATCCTTTCGAGAGAAAACTGTCCTGTGCCTTCTCTTTTGAGGCTACACACTTAGACATACACGCAACATGAAAGCTTTTCGACTTACAACGTGTTGTTTAGGAAAAACAAGATAATTTCGCACGATGCGGGATTTCCTTAAAACGTGATTTTCTGAAAAATTTTGACGAAAGAAAATTCTCCTTTTGGTTCTCTTTAGATGCTACATGTTAAGACGTACACGCCACAACAGTTCTTTTCGAGATACAACGTGTAGTTTTGGAGATACAAGCTAATTTTGTACTCTGCGTTATTTCTTCTCGTAGAGTTTCCAATGCGTACGTATATGTCTTTATTCTGCAAAAGTGTATTTCCTTATGAAGTGGTATTCTTACATATCCTTTCGAGAGAAAACTGTCCTGTGCCTTCTCTTTTGAGGCTACACACTTAGACATACACTCAACATGAAAGCTTTTCGACTTACAACGTGTTGTTTAGGAAAAACAAGATAATTTCGCAGGATGCGGGATTTCCTTAAAACGTGATTTTCTGAAAAATTTTGACGAAAGAAAATTCTCCTTTTGGTTCTCTTTAGATGCTACATGTTAAGTCGTAC
Source organism: Apodemus sylvaticus (assembly GCF_947179515.1). Taxonomy (NCBI): domain Eukaryota; kingdom Metazoa; phylum Chordata; class Mammalia; order Rodentia; family Muridae; genus Apodemus; species Apodemus sylvaticus. The sequence continues at coordinate 444,719 of NW_026263257.1, forward strand.
ACGCCACAACAATTCTTTTCGAGTTACAACGTGTAGTTTTGGAGATACAAGCTAATTTTTAACGATGCATTATTTCTTCTCGTAAAGAGTTTCCAATACGTACGTATATGTCTTTACTCTGCAAAACTGTATTTCCTTATGAAGTGGTATTCTTACATATTCTTTCCAGAGAAAACTCTCCTGTGCCTTCTCTTTTGAGGCTACACACTTAGACATACACGCAACATGAAAGCTTTTCGACTTACAACGTGTTGTTTAGGAAAAACAAGATAATTTCGCACGATGCGGGATTTCCTTAAAACGTGATTTTCTGAAAAATTTTGACGAAAGAAAATTCTCCTTTTGGTTCTCTTTAGAAGCTACATGTTAAGACGTACACGCCACAACAATTCTTTTCGAGATACAACGTGTAGTTTTGGAGATACAAGCTAATTTTGTACTATGCGTTATTTCTTCTCGTAAAGAGTTTCCAATGCGTACGTATATGTCTTTACTCTGCAAAACTGTATTTCCTTATGAAGTGGTATTCTTACATATCCTTTCGAGAGAAAACTGTCCTGTGCCTTCTCTTTTGAGGCTACACACTTAGACATACACGCAACATGAAAGCTTTTCGACTTACTACGTGTTGTTTAGGAAAAACAAGATAATTTCGCACGATGCGGGATTTCCTTAAAACGTGATTTTCTGAAAAATTTTGACGAAAGAAAATTCTCCTTTTCGTTCTCTTTAGATGCTACATGTTAAGACGTACACGCCACAACAGTTCTTTTCGAGATACAACATGTAGTTTTGGAGATACAAGCTAATTTTGTACTCTGCGTTATTTCTTCTCGTAAAGAGTTTCCAATGCGTACGTATATGTCTTTACTCTGCAAAACTGTATTTCCTTATGAAGTGGTATTCTTACATATCCTTTCGAGAGAAAACTGTCCTGTGCCTTCTCTTTTGAGGCTACACACTTAGACATACACGCAACATGAAAGCTTTTCGACTTACAACGTGTTGTTTAGGAAAAACAAGATAATTTCGCACGATGCGGGATTTCCTTAAAACGTGATTTTCTGAAAAATTTTGACGAAAGAAAATTCTCCTTTTGGTTCTCTTTAGATGCTACATGTTAAGACGTACACGCCACAACAATTCTTTTCGAGATACAACGTGTAGTTTTGGAGATACAAGCTAATTTTGTACTATGCGTTATTTCTTCTCGTAAAGAGTTTCCAATGCCTACGTATATGTCTTTAGTCTTCAAAACTGTATTTCCTTATGAAGTGGTATTCTTACATATCCTTTCGAGAGAAAACTGTCTTGTGCCTTCTCTTTTGAGGCTACACACTTAGACATACACGCAACATGAAAGCTTTTCGACTTACAACGTGTTGTTTAGGAAAAACAAGATAATTTCGCACGATGCGGGATTTCCTTAAAACGTGATTTTCTGAAAAATTTTGACGAAAGAAAATTCTCCTTTTGGTTCTCTTTAGATGCTACATGTTAAGACGTACACGCCACAACAATTCTTTTCGAGTTACAACGTGTAGTTTTGGAGATACAAGCTAATTTTGTACGATGCGTTATTTCTTCTCGTAAAGAGTTTCTAATGCGTACGTATATGTCTTTACTCTGCAAAACTGTATTTCCTTATGAAGTGGTATTCTTACATATCCTTTCGAGAGAAAACTGTCCTGTGCCTTCTCTTTTGAGGCTACACACTTAGACATACACGCAACATGAAAGCTTTTCGACTTACAACGTGTTGTTTAGGAAAAACAAGATAATTTCGCACGATGCGGGATTTCCTTAAAACGTGATTTTCTGAAAAATTTTGACGAAAGAAAATTCTCCTTTTGGTTCTCTTTAGATGCTACATGTTAAGACGTACACGCCACAACAATTCTTTTCGAGATACAACGTGTAGTTTTGGAAATACAAGCTAATTTTGTACTTTGCGTTATTTCCTCTCGTAAAGAGTTTCCAATGCGTACGTATATGTCTTTACTCTGCAAAACTGTATTTCCTTATGAAGTGGTATTCTTACATATCCTTTCGAGAGAAAACTGTCCTGTGCCTTCTCTTTTGAGGCTACACACTTAGAGATACACGCAACATGAAAGCTTTTCGACTTACAACGTGTTGTTTAGGAAAAACAAGATAATTTCGCACGATGCGGGATTTCCTTAAAACGTGATTTTCTGAAAAATTTTGACGAAAGAAAATTCTCCTTTTCGTTCTCTTTAGATGCTACATGTTAAGACGTACACGCCACAACAATTCTTTTCGAGATACAACGTGTAGTTTTGGAGATACAAGCTAATTTTGTACTCTGCGTTATTTCTTCTCGTAGAGTTTCCAATGCGTACGTATATGTCTTTATTCTGCAAAACTGTATTTCCTTATGAAGTGGTATTCTTACATATCCTTTCGAGAGAAAACTGTCCTATGCCTTCTCTTTTGAGGCTACACACTTAGACATACACGCAACATGAAAGCTTTTCGACTTACAACGTGTTGTTTAGGAAAAACAAGATAATTTCGCACGATGCGGGATTTCCTTAAAACGTGATTTTCTGAAAAATTTTGACGAAAGAAAATTCTCCTTTTGGTTCTCTTTAGATGCTACATGTTAAGTCGTACACGCCACAACAATTCTTTTCGAGTTACAACGTGTAGTTTTGGAGATACAAGCTAATTTTTTACGATGCATTATTTCTTCTCGTAAAGAGTTTCCAATACGTACGTATATGTCTTTACTCTGCAAAACTGTATTTCCTTATGAAGTGGTATTCTTACATATTCTTTCCAGAGAAAACTCACCTGTGCCTTCTCTTTTGAGGCTACACACTTAGACATACACGCAACATGAAAGCTTTTCGACTTACAACGTGTTGTTTAGGAAAAACAAGATAATTTCGCACGATGCGGGATTTCCTTAAAACGTGATTTTCTGAAAAATTTTGACGAAAGAAAATTCTCCTTTTGGTTCTCTTTAGAAGCTACATGTTAAGACGTACACGCCACAACAATTCTTTTCGAGATACAACGTGTAGTTTTGGAGATACAAGCTAATTTTGTACTATGCGTTATTTCTTCTCGTAAAGAGTTTCCAATGCGTACGTATATGTCTTTACTCTGCAAAACTGTATTTCCTTATGAAGTGGTATTCTTACATATCCTTTCGAGAGAAAACTGTCCTGTGCCTTCTCTTTTGAGGCTACACACTTAGACATACACGCAACATGAAAGCTTTTCGACTTACTACGTGTTGTTTAGGAAAAACAAGATAATTTCGCACGATGCGGGATTTCCTTAAAACGTGATTTTCTGAAAAATTTTGACGAAAGAAAATTCTCCTTTTCGTTCTCTTTAGATGCTACATGTTAAGACGTACACGCCACAACAGTTCTTTTCGAGATGCAACGTGTAGTTTTGGAGATACAAGCTAATTTTGTACTCTGCGTTATTTCTTCTCGTAAAGAGTTTCCAATGCGTACGTATATGTCTTTACTCTGCAAAACTGTATTTCCTTATGAAGTGGTATTCTTACATATCCTTTCGAGAGAAAACTGTCCTGTGCCTTCTCTTTTGAGGCTACACACTTAGACATACACGCAACATGAAAGCTTTTCGACTTACAACGTGTTGTTTAGGAAAAACAAGATAATTTCGCACGATGCGGGATTTCCTTAAAACGTGATTTTCTGAAAAATTTTGACGAAAGAAAATTCTCCTTTTGGTTCTCTTTAGATGCTACATGTTAAGACGTACACGCCACAACAATTCTTTTCGAGATACAACGTGTAGTTTTGGAGATACAAGCTAATTTTGTACTATGCGTTATTTCTTCTCGTAAAGAGTTTCCAATGCCTACGTATATGTCTTTAGTCTTCAAAACTGTATTTCCTTATGAAGTGGTATTCTTACATATCCTTTCGAGAGAAAACTGTCTTGTGCCTTCTCTTTTGAGGCTACACACTTAGACATACACGCAACATGAAAGCTTTTCGACTTACAACGTGTTGTTTAGGAAAAACAAGATAATTTCGCACGATGCGGGATTTCCTTAAAACGTGATTTTCTGAAAATTTTTGACGAAAGAAAATTCTCCTTTTGGTTCTCTTTAGATGCTACATGTTAAGACGTACACGCCACAACAATTCTTTTCGAGTTACAACGTGTAGTTTTGGAGATACAAGCTAATTTTGTACGATGCGTTATTTCTTCTCGTAAAGAGTTTCTAATGCGTACGTATATGTCTTTACTCTGCAAAACTGTATTTCCTTATGAAGTGGTATTCTTACATATCCTTTCGAGAGAAAACTGTCCTGTGCCTTCTCTTTTGAGGCTACACACTTAGACATACACGCAACATGAAAGCTTTTCGACTTACAACGTGTTGTTTAGGAAAAACAAGATAATTTCGCACGATGCGGGATTTCCTTAAAACGTGATTTTCTGAAAAATTTTGACGAAAGAAAATTCTCCTTTTGGTTCTCTTTAGATGCTACATGTTAAGACGTACACGCCACAACAATTCTTTTCGAGATACAACGTGTAGTTTTGGAAATACAAGCTAATTTTGTACTTTGCGTTATTTCCTCTCGTAAAGAGTTTCCAATGCGTACGTATATGTCTTTACTCTGCAAAACTGTATTTCCTTATGAAGTGGTATTCTTACATATCCTTTCGAGAGAAAACTGTCCTGTGCCTTCTCTTTTGAGGCTACACACTTAGACATACACGCAACATGAAAGCTTTTCGACTTACAACGTGTTGTTTAGGAAAAACAAGATAATTTCGCACGATGCGGGATTTCCTTAAAACGTGATTTTCTGAAAAATTTTGACGAAAGAAAATTCTCCTTTTCGTTCTCTTTAGATGCTACATGTTAAGACGTACACGCCACAACAATTCTTTTCGAGATACAACGTGTAGTTTTGGAGATACAAGCTAATTTTGTACTCTGCGTTATTTCTTCTCGTAGAGTTTCCAATGCGTACGTATATGTCTTTATTCTGCAAAACTGTATTTCCTTATGAAGTGGTATTCTTACATATCCTTTCGAGAGAAAACTGTCCTATGCCTTCTCTTTTGAGGCTACACACTTAGACATACACGCAACATGAAAGCTTTTCGACTTACAACGTGTTGTTTAGGAAAAACAAGATAATTTCGCACGATGCGGGATTTCCTTAAAACGTGATTTTCTGAAAAATTTTGACGAAAGAAAATTCTCCTTTTGGTTCTCTTTAGATGCTACATGTTAAGTCGTACACGCCACAACAATTCTTTTCGAGTTACAACGTGTAGTTTTGGAGATACAAGCTAATTTTTTACGATGCATTATTTCTTCTCGTAAAGAGTTTCCAATACGTACGTATATGTCTTTACTCTGCAAAACTGTATTTCCTTATGAAGTGGTATTCTTACATATTCTTTCCAGAGAAAACTCTCCTGTGCCTTCTCTTTTGAGGCTACACACTTAGACATACACGCAACATGAAAGCTTTTCGACTTACAACGTGTTGTTTAGGAAAAACAAGATAATTTCGCACGATGCGGGATTTCCTTAAAATGTGATTTTCTGAAAAATTTTGACGAAAGAAAATTCTCCTTTTGGTTCTCTTTAGAAGCTACATGTTAAGACGTACACGCCACAACAATTCTTTTCGAGATACAACGTGTAGTTTTGGAGATACAAGCTAATTTTGTACTATGCGTTATTTCTTCTCGTAAAGAGTTTCCAATGCGTACGTATATGTCTTTACTCTGCAAAACTGTATTTCCTTATGAAGTGGTATTCTTACATATCCTTTCGAGAGAAAACTGTCCTGTGCCTTCTCTTTTGAGGCTACACACTTAGACATACACGCAACATGAAAGCTTTTCGACTTACTACGTGTTGTTTAGGAAAAACAAGATAATTTCGCACGATGCGGGATTTCCTTAAAACGTGATTTTCTGAAAAATTTTGACTAAAGAAAATTCTCCTTTTCGTTCTCTTTAGATGCTACATGTTAAGACGTACACGCCACAACAGTTCTTTTCGAGATACAACGTGTAGTTTTGGAGATACAAGCTAATTTTGTACTCTGCGTTATTTCTTCTCGTAAAGAGTTTCCAATGCGTACGTATATGTCTTTACTCTGCAAAACTGTATTTCCTTATGAAGTGGTATTCTTACATATCCTTTCGAGAGAAAACTGTCCTGTGCCTTCTCTTTTGAGGCTACACACTTAGACATACACGCAACATGAAAGCTTTTCGACTTACAACGTGTTGTTTAGGAAAAACAAGATAATTTCGCACGATGCGGGATTTCCTTAAAACGTGATTTTCTGAAAAATTTTGACGAAAGAAAATTCTCCTTTTGGTTCTCTTTAGATGCTACATGTTAAGACGTACACGCCACAACAATTCTTTTCGAGATACAACGTGTAGTTTTGGAGATACAAGCTAATTTTGTACTATGCGTTATTTCTTCTCGTAAAGAGTTTCCAATGCCTACGTATATGTCTTTAGTCTTCAAAACTGTATTTCCTTATGAAGTGGTATTCTTACATATCCTTTCGAGAGAAAACTGTCTTGTGCCTTCTCTTTTGAGGCTACACACTTAGACATACACGCAACATGAAAGCTTTTCGACTTACAACGTGTTGTTTAGGAAAAACAAGATAATTTCGCACGATGCGGGATTTCCTTAAAACGTGATTTTCTGAAAAATTTTGACGAAAGAAAATTCTCCTTTTGGTTCTCTTTAGATGCTACATGTTAAGACGTACACGCCACAACAATTCTTTTCGAGTTACAACGTGTAGTTTTGGAGATACAAGCTAATTTTGTACGATGCGTTATTTCTTCTCGTAAAGAGTTTCTAATGCGTACGTATATGTCTTTACTCTGCAAAACTGTATTTCCTTATGAAGTGGTATTCTTACATATCCTTTCGAGAGAAAACTGTCCTGTGCCTTCTCTTTTGAGGCTACACACTTAGACATACACGCAACATGAAAGCTTTTCGACTTACAACGTGTTGTTTAGGAAAAACAAGATAATTTCGCACGATGCGGGATTTCCTTAAAACGTGATTTTCTGAAAAATTTTGACGAAAGAAAATTCTCCTTTTGGTTCTCTTTAGATGCTACATGTTAAGACGTACACGCCACAACAATTCTTTTCGAGATACAACGTGTAGTTTTGGAAATACAAGCTAATTTTGTACTTTGCGTTATTTCCTCTCGTAAAGAGTTTCCAATGCGTACGTATATGTCTTTACTCTGCAAAACTGTATTTCCTTATGAAGTGGTATTCTTACATATCCTTTCGAGAGAAAACTGTCCTGTGCCTTCTCTTTTGAGGCTACACACTTAGACATACACGCAACATGAAAGCTTTTCGACTTACAACGTGTTGTTTAGGAAAAACAAGATAATTTCGCACGATGCGGGATTTCCTTAAAACGTGATTTTCTGAAAAATTTTGACGAAAGAAAATTCTCCTTTTGGTTCTCTTTAGATGCTACATGTTAAGACGTACACGCCACAACAATTCTTTTCGAGATACAACGTGTAGTTTTGGAGATACAAGCTAATTTTGTACTCTGCGTTATTTCTTCTCGTAAAGAGTTTCCAATGCGTACGTATATGTCTTTACTCTGCAAAACTGTATTTCCTTATGAAGTGGTATTCTTACATATCCTTTCGAGAGAAAACTGTCCTGTGCCTTCTCTTTTGAGGCTACACACTTAGACATACACACAACATGAAAACTTTTCGACTTACAACGTGTTGTTTAGGAAAAACAAGATAATTTCGCACGATGCGGGATTTCCTTAAAACGTGATTTTCTGAAAAATTTTGACGAAAGAAAATTCTCCTTTTGGTTCTCTTTAGATGCTACATGTTAAGACGTACACGCCACAACAATTCTTTTCGAGTTACAACGTGTAGTTTTGGAGATACAAGCTAATTTTGTACGATGCGTTATTTCTTCTAGTAAAGAGTTTCCAATACGTAAGTATATGTCTTTACTCTGCAAAACTGTATTTCCTTATGAAGTGGTATTCTTACTTATTCTTTCGAGAGAAAACTCTCCTGTGCCTTCTCTTTTGAGGCTACACACTTAGACATACACGCAACATGAAAGCTTTTCGACTTACAACGTGTTGTTTAGGAAAAACAAGATAATTTCGCACGATGCGGGATTTCATTAAAACGTGATTTTCTGAAAAATTTTGACGAAAGAAAATTCTCCTTTTGGTTCTCTTTAGATGCTACATGTTAAGACGTACACGCCACAACAATTCTTTTCGAGATACAACGTGTAGTTTTGGAGATACAAGCTAATTTTGTACTATGCGTTATTTCTTCTCGTAAAGAGTTTCCAATGCGTACGTATATGTCTTTACTCTGCAAAACTGTATTTCCTTATGAAGTGGTATTCTTACATATCCTTTCGAGAGAAAACTGTCCTGTGCCTTCTCTTTTGAGGCTACACACTTAGACATACACGCAACATGAAAGCTTTTCGACTTACTACGTGTTGTTTAGGAAAAACAAGATAATTTCGCACGATGCGGGATTTCCTTAAAACGTGATTTTCTGAAAAATTTTGACGAAAGAAAATTCTCCTTTTCGTTCTCTTTAGATGCTACATGTTAAGACGTACACGCCACAACAGTTCTTTTCGAGATACAACGTGTAGTTTTGGAGATACAAGCTAATTTTGTACTCTGCGTTATTTCTTCTCGTAAAGAGTTTCCAATGCGTACGTATATGTCTTTACTCTGCAAAACTGTATTTCCTTATGAAGTGGTATTCTTACATATCCTTTCGAGAGAAAACTGTCCTGTGCCTTCTCTTTTGAGGCTACACACTTAGACATACACGCAACATGAAAGCTTTTCGACTTACAACGTGTTGTTTAGGAAAAACAAGATAATTTCGCACGATGCGGGATTTCCTTAAAACGTGATTTTCTGAAAAATTTTGACGAAAGAAAATTCTCCTTTTGGTTCTCTTTAGATGCTACATGTTAAGACGTACACGCCACAACAATTCTTTTCGAGATACAACGTGTAGTTTTGGAGATACAAGCTAATTTTGTACTATGCGTTATTTCTTCTCGTAAAGAGTTTCCAATGCCTACGTATATGTCTTTAGTCTTCAAAACTGTATTTCCTTATGAAGTGGTATTCTTACATATCCTTTCGAGAGAAAACTGTCTTGTGCCTTCTCTTTTGAGGCTACACACTTAGACATACACGCAACATGAAAGCTTTTCGACTTACAACGTGTTGTTTAGGAAAAACAAGATAATTTCGCACGATGCGGGATTTCCTTAAAACGTGATTTTCTGAAAAATTTTGACGAAAGAAAATTCTCCTTTTGGTTCTCTTTAGATGCTACATGTTAAGACGTACACGCCACAACAATTCTTTTCGAGTTACAACGTGTAGTTTTGGAGATACAAGCTAATTTTGTACGATGCGTTATTTCTTCTCGTAAAGAGTTTCTAATGCGTACGTATATGTCTTTACTCTGCAAAACTGTATTTCCTTATGAAGTGGTATTCTTACATATCCTTTCGAGAGAAAACTGTCCTGTGCCTTCTCTTTTGAGGCTACACACTTAGACATACACGCAACATGAAAGCTTTTCGACTTACAACGTGTTGTTTAGGAAAAACAAGATAATTTCGCACGATGCGGGATTTCCTTAAAACGTGATTTTCTGAAAAATTTTGACGAAAGAAAATTCTCCTTTTGGTTCTCTTTAGATGCTACATGTTAAGACGTACACGCCACAACAATTCTTTTCGAGATACAACGTGTAGTTTTGGAAATACAAGCTAATTTTGTACTTTGCGTTATTTCCTCTCGTAAAGAGTTTCCAATGCGTACGTATATGTCTTTACTCTGCAAAACTGTATTTCCTTATGAAGTGGTATTCTTACATATCCTTTCGAGAGAAAACTGTCCTGTGCCTTCTCTTTTGAGGCTACACACTTAGAGATACACGCAACATGAAAGCTTTTCGACTTACAACGTGTTGTTTAGGAAAAACAAGATAATTTCGCACGATGCGGGATTTCCTTAAAACGTGATTTTCTGAAAAATTTTGAAGAAAGAAAATTCTCCTTTTGGTTCTCTTTAGATGCTACATGTTAAGACGTACACGCCACAACAATTCTTTTCGAGATACAACGTGTAGTTTTGGAGATACAAGCTAATTTTGTACTCTGCGTTATTTCTTCTCGTAAAGAGTTTCCAATGCGTACGTATATGTCTTTACTCTGCAAAACTGTATTTCCTTATGAAGTGGTATTCTTACATATCCTTTCGAGAGAAAACTGTCCTGTGCCTTCTCTTTTGAGGCTACACACTTAGACATACACACAACATGAAAACTTTTCGACTTACAACGTGTTGTTTAGGAAAAACAAGATAATTTCGCACGATGCGGGATTTCCTTAAAACGTGATTTTCTGAAAAATTTTGACGAAAGAAAATTCTCCTTTTGGTTCTCTTTAGATGCTACATGTTAAGACGTACACGCCACAACAATTCTTTTCGAGTTACAACGTGTAGTTTTGGAGATACAAGCTAATTTTGTACTCTGCGTTATTTCTTCTAGTAAAGAGTTTCCAATACGTAAGTATATGTCTTTACTCTGCAAAACTGTATTTCCTTATGAAGTGGTATTCTTACTTATTCTTTCGAGAGAAAACTCTCCTGTGCCTTCTCTTTTGAGGCTACACACTTAGACATACACGCAACATGAAAGCTTTTCGACTTACAACGTGTTGTTTAGGAAAAACAAGATAATTTCGCACGATGCGGGATTTCATTAAAACGTGATTTTCTGAAAAATTTTGACGAAAGAAAATTCTCCTTTTGGTTCTCTTTAGATGCTACATGTTAAGACGTACACGCCACAACAATTCTTTTCGAGATACAACGTGTAGTTTTGGAGATACAAGCTAATTTTGTACTATGCGTTATTTCTTCTCGTAAAGAGTTTCTAATGCGTACGTATATGTCTTTACTCTGCAAAACTGTATTTCCTTATGAAGTGGTATTCTTACATATCCTTTCGAGAGAAAACTGTCCTGTGCCTTCTCTTTTGAGGCTACACACTTAGACATACACGCAACATGAAAGCTTTTCGACTTACAACGTGTTGTTTAGGAAAAACAAGATAATTTCGCACGATGCGGGATTTCCTTAAAACGTGATTTTCTGAAAAATTTTGACGAAAGAAAATTCTCCTTTTGGTTCTCTTTAGATGCTACATGTTAAGACGTACACGCCACAACAATTCTTTTCGAGTTACAACGTGTAGTTTTGGAGATACAAGCTAATTTTGTACGATGCGTTATTTCTTCTCGTAAAGAGTTTCCAATACGTACGTATATGTCTTTACTCTGCAAAACTGTATTTCCTTATGAAGTGGTATTCTTACATATTCTTTCGAGAGAAAACTCTCCTGTGCCTTCTCTTTTGAGACTACACACTTAGACATACACGCAACATGAAAGCTTTTCGACTTACAACGTGTTGTTTAGGAAAAACAAGATAATTTCGCACGATGCGGGATTTCCTTAAAACGTGATTTTCTGAAAAATTTTGACGAAAGAAAATTCTCCTTTTCGTTCTCTTTAGATGCTACATGTTAAGACGTACACGCCACAACAATTCTTTTCGAGATACAACGTGTAGTTTTGGAGATACAAGCTAATTTTGTACTCTTCGTTATTTCTTCTCGTAAAGAGTTTCCAATGCGTACGTATATGTCTTTACTCTGCTAAACTGTATTTCCTTATGAAGTGGTATTCTTACATATCCTTTCGAGAGAAAACTGTCCTGTGCCTTCTCTTTTGAGGCTACACACTTAGACATACACGCAACATGAAAGCTTTTCGACTTACAACGTGTTGTTTAGGAAAAACAAGATAATTTCGCACGATGCGGGATTTCCTTAAAACGTGATTTTCTGAAAAATTTTGACGAAAGAAAATTCTCCTTTTGGTTCTCTTTAGATGCTACATGTTAAGACGTACACGCCACAACAATTCTTTTCGAGATACAACGTGTAGTTTTGGAGATACAAGCTAATTTTTTTACTATGCGTTATTTCTTCTCGTAAAGAGTTTCCAATGCGTACGTATATGTCTTTACTCTGCAAAACTGTATTTCCTTATGAAGTGGTATTCTTACATATCCTTTCGACAGAAAACTGTCTTGTGCCTTCTCTTTTGAGGCTACACACTTAGACATACACGCAACATGAAAGCTTTTCGACTTACAACGTGTTGTTTAGGAAAAACAAGATAATTTCGCACGATGCGGGATTTCCTTAAAACGTGATTTTCTGAAAAATTTTGACGAAAGAAAATTCTCCTTTTGGTTCTCTTTAGATGCTACATGTTAAGACGTACACGCCACAACAATTCTTTTCGAGTTACAACGTGTAGTTTTGGAGATACAAGCTAATTTTGTACGATGCGTTATTTCTTCTCGTAAAGAGTTTCCAATACGTACGTATATGTCTTTACTCTGCAAAACTGTATTTCCTTATGAAGTGGTATTCTTACATATTCTTTCGAGAGAAAACTCTCCTGTGCCTTCTCTTTTGAGGCTACACACTTAGACATACACGCAACATGAAAGCTTTTCGACTTACAACGTGTTGTTTAGGAAAAACAAGATAATTTCGCACGATGCGGGATTTCATTAAAACGTGATTTTCTGAAAAATTTTGACGAAAGAAAATTCTCCTTTTGGTTCTCTTTAGATGCTACATGTTAAGACGTACACGCCACAACAATTCTTTTCGAGATACAACGTGTAGTTTTGGAGATACAAGCTAATTTTGTACTATGCGTTATTTCTTCTCGTAAAGAGTTTCTAATGCGTACGTATATGTCTTTACTCTGCAAAACTGTATTTCCTTATGAAGTGGTATTCTTACATATCCTTTCGAGAGAAAACTGTCCTGTGCCTTCTCTTTTGAGGCTACACACTTAGACATACACGCAACATGAAAGCTTTTTCGACTTACAACGTGTTGTTTAGGAAAAGAAGATAATTTCGCACGATGCGGGATTTCCTTAAAACGTGATTTTCTGAAAAATTTTGACGAAAGAAAATTCTCCTTTTGGTTCTCTTTAGATGCTACATGTTAAGACGTACACGCCACAACAATTCTTTTCGAGATACAACGTGTAGTTTTGGAGATACAAGCTAATTTTGTACTTTGCGTTATTTCTTCTCGTAAAGAGTTTCCAATGCGTACGTATATGTCTTTACTCTGCAAAACTGTATTTCCTTATGAAGTGGTATTCTTACATATCCTTTCGAGAGAAAACTGTCCTGTGCCTTCTCTTTTGAGGCTACACACTTAGACATACACGCAACATGAAAGCTTTTCGACTTACAACGTGTTGTTTAGGAAAAACAAGGTAATTTCGCACGATGCGGGATTTCCTTAAAACGTGATTTTCTGAAAATTTTGACGAAAGAAAATTCTCCTTTTCGTTCTCTTTAGATGCTACATGTTAAGACGTACACGCCACAACAATTCTTTTCGAGATACAACGTGTAGTTTTGGAGATACAAGCTAATTTTGTACTCTACGTTATTTCTTCTCGTAAAGAGTTTCCAATGCGTACGTATATGTCTTTACTCTGCAAAACTGTATTTCCTTATGAAGTGGTATTCTTACATATCCTTTCGAGAGAAAACTGTCCTGTGCCTTCTCTTTTGAGGCTACACACTTAGACATACACGCAACATGAAAGCTTTTTGACTTACAACGTGTTGTTTAGGAAAAACAAGATAATTTCGCACGATGCGGGATTTCCTTAAAACGTGATTTTCTGAAAAATTTTGACGAAGAAAATTCTCCTTTTGGTTCTCTTTAGATGCTACATGTTAAGACGTACACGCCACAACAATTCTTTTCGAGATACAACGTGTAGTTTTGGAGATACAAACTAATTTTGTACTATGCGTTATTTCTCCTCGTAAAGAGTTTCCAATGCGTACGTATATGTCTTTACTCTGCAAAACTGTATTTCCTTATGAAGTGTTATTCTTACATATCCTTTCGAGAGAAAACTGTCTTGTGCCTTCTCTTTTGAGGCTACACACTTAGACATACACGCAACATGAAAGCTTTTCGACTTACAACGTGTTGTTTAGGAAAAACAAGATAATTTCGCACGATGCGGGATTTCCTTAAAACGTGATTTTCTGAAAAATTTTGACGAAAGAAAATTCTCCTTTTGGTTCTCTTTAGATGCTACATGTTAAGACGTACACGCCACAACAATTCTTTTCGAGTTACAACGTGTAGTTTTGGAGATACAAGCTAATTTTGTACGATGCGTTATTTCTTCTCGTAAAGAGTTTCCAATACGTACGTATATGTCTTTACTCTGCAAAACTGTATTTCCTTATGAAGTGGTATTCTTACATATTCTTTCGAGAGAAAACTCTCCTGTGCCTTCTCTTTTGAGACTACACACTTAGACATACACGCAACATGAAAGCTTTTCGACTTACAACGTGTTGTTTAGGAAAAACAAGATAATTTCGCACGATGCGGGATTTCCTTAAAACGTGATTTTCTGAAAAATTTTGACGAAAGAAAATTCTCCTTTTGGTTCTCTTTAGATGCTACATGTTAAGACGTACACGCCACAACAATTCTTTTCGAGATACAACGTGTAGTTTTGGAGATACAAGCTAATTTTGTACTCTGCGTTATTTCTTCTCGTAAAGAGTTTCCAATGCGTACGTATATGTCTTTACTCTGCTAAACTGTATTTCCTTATGAAGTGGTATTCTTACATATCCTTTCGAGAGAAAACTGTCCTGTGCCTTCTCTTTTGAGGCTACACACTTAGACATACACGCAACATGAAAGCTTTTCGACTTACAACGTGTTGTTTAGGAAAAACAAGATAATTTCGCACGATGCGGGATTTCCTTAAAACGTGATTTTCTGAAAAATTTTGACGAAAGAAAATTCTCCTTTTGGTTCTCTTTAGATGCTACATGTTAAGACGTACACGCCACAACAATTCTTTTCGAGATACAACGTGTAGTTTTGGAGATACAAGCTAATTTTGTACTATGCGTTATTTCTTCTTGTAAAGAGTTTCCAATGCGTACGTATATGTCTTTACTCTGCAAAACTGTATTTCCTTATGAAGTGGTATTCTTACATATCCTTTCGAGAGAAAACTGTCTTGTGCCTTCTCTTTTGAGGCTACACACTTAGACATACACGCAACATGAAAGCTTTTCGACTTACAACGTGTTGTTTAGGAAAAACAAGATAATTTCGCACGATGCGGGATTTCCTTAAAACGTGATTTTCTGAAAAATTTTGACGAAAGAAAATTCTCCTTTTGGTTCTCTTTAGATGCTACATGTTAAGACGTACACGCCACAACAATTCTTTTCGAGTTACAACGTGTAGTTTTGGAGATACAAGCTAATTTTGTACGATGCGTTATTTCTTCTCGTAAAGAGTTTCCAATACGTACGTATATGTCTTTACTCTGCAAAACTGTATTTCCTTATGAAGTGGTATTCTTACATATTCTTTCGAGAGAAAACTCTCCTGTGCCTTCTCTTTTGAGGCTACACACTTAGACATACACGCAACATGAAAGCTTTTCGCCTTACAACGTGTTGTTTAGGAAAAACAAGATAATTTCGCACGATGCGGGATTTCATTAAAACGTGATTTTCTGAAAAATTTTGACGAAAGAAAATTCTCCTTTTGGTTCTCTTTAGATGCTACATGTTAAGACGTACACGCCACAACAATTCTTTTCGAGATACAACGTGTAGTTTTGGAGATACAAGCTAATTTTGTACTATGCGTTATTTCTTCTCGTAAAGAGTTTCTAATGCGTACGTATATGTCTTTACTCTGCAAAACTGTATTTCCTTATGAAGTGGTATTCTTACATATCCTTTCGAGAGAAAACTGTCCTGTGCCTTCTCTTTTGAGGCTACACACTTAGACATACACGCAACATGAAAGCTTTTCGACTTACAACGTGTTGTTTAGGAAAAACAAGATAATTTCGCACGATGAGGGATTTCCTTAAAACGTGATTTTCTGAAAAATTTTGACGAAAGAAAATTCTCCTTTCGTTCTCTTTAGATGCTACATGTTAAGACGTACACGCCACAACAGTTCTTTTCGAGATACAACGTGTAGTTTTGGAGATAGAAGCTAATTTTGACCTCTGCGTTATTTCTTCTCGTAAAGAGTTTCCAATGCGTACGTATATGTCTTTTCTCTGCAAAACTGTATTTCCTTATGAAGTGGTATTCTTACATATCCTTTCGAGAGAAAACTGTCCTGTGCCTTCTCTTTTGAGGCTACACACTTAGACATACACGCAACATGAAAGCTTTTCGACTTACAACGTGTTGTTTAGGAAAAACAAGATAATTTCGCACGATGCGGGATTTCCTTAAAACGTGATTTTCTGAAAAATTTTGACGAAAGAAAATTCTCCTTTTGGTTCTCTTTAGATGCTACATGTTAAGACGTACACGCCACAACAATTCTTTTCGAGATACAACGTGTAGTTTTGGAGATACAAGCTAATTTTGTACTATGCGTTATTTCTTCTCGTAAAGAGTTTCCAATGCGTACGTATATGTCTTTACTCTGCAAAACTGTATTTCCTTATGAAGTGGTATTCTCACATATCCTTTCGAGAGAAAACTGTCTTGTGCCTTCTCTTTTGAGGCTACACACTTAGACATACACACAACATGAAAGCTTTTCGACTTACAACGTGTTGTTTAGGAAAAACAAGATAATTTCGCACGATGCGGGATTTCCTTAAAACATGATTTTCTGAAAAATTTTGACGAAAGAAAATTCTCCTTTTGGTTCTCTTTAGATGCTACATGTTAAGTCGTACACTCCACAACAATTCTTTTCGAGTTACAACGTGTAGTTTTGGAGATACAAGCTAATTTTTTACGATGCGTTATTTCTTCTCGTAAAGAGTTTCCAATACGTACGTATATGTCTTTACTCTGCAAAACTGTATTTCCTTATGAAGTGGTATTCTTACATATTCTTTCGAGAGAAAACTCTCCTGTGCCTTCTCTTTTGAGGCTACACACTTAGACATACACGCAACATGAAAGCTTTTCGACTTACAACGTGTTGTTTAGGAAAAACAAGATAATTTCGCACGATGCGGGATTTCATTAAAACGTGATTTTCTGAAAAATTTTGACGAAAGAAAATTCTCCTTTTGGTTCTCTTTAGATGCTACATGTTTAGACGTACACGCCACAACAATTCTTTTCGAGATACAACGTGTAGTTTTGGAGATACAAGCTAATTTTGTACTATGCGTTATTTCTTCTCGTAAAGAGTTTCTAATGCGTACGTATATGTCTTTACTCTGCAAAACTGTATTTCCTTATGAAGTGGTATTCTTACATATCCTTTCGAGAGAAAACTGTCCTGTGCCTTCTCTTTTGAGGCTACACACTTAGACATACACGCAACATGAAAGCTTTTCGACTTACAACGTGTTGTTTAGGAAAAACAAGATAATTTCGCACGATGCGGGATTTCATTAAAACGTGATTTTCTGAAAAATTTTGACGAAAGAAAATTCTCCTTTTCGTTCTCTTTAGATGCTACATGTTAAGACGTACACGCCACAACAATTCTTTTCGAGATACAACGTGTAGTTTTGGAGATACAAGCTAATTTTGTACTATGCGTTATTTCTTCTCGTAAAGAGTTTCTAATGCGTACGTATATGTCTTTACTCTGCAAAACTGTATTTCCTTATGAAGTGGTATTCTTACATATCCTTTCGAGAGAAAACTGTCCTGTGCCTTCTCTTTTGAGGCTACACACTTAGACATACACGCAACATGAAAGCTTTTCGACTTACAACGTGTTGTTTAGGAAAAACAAGATAATTTCGCACGATGCGGGATTTCCTTAAAACGTGATTTTCTGAAAAATTTTGACGAAAGAAAATTCTCCTTTCGTTCTCTTTAGATGCTACATGTTAAGACGTACACGCCACAACAGTTCTTTTCGAGATACAACGTGTAGTTTTGGAGATAGAAGCTAATTTTGACCTCTGCGTTATTTCTTCTCGTAAAGAGTTTCCAATGCGTACGTATATGTCTTTTCTCTGCAAAACTGTATTTCCTTATGAAGTGGTATTCTTACATATCCTTTCGAGAGAAAACTGTCCTGTGCCTTCTCTTTTGAGGCTACACACTTAGACATACACGCAACATGAAAGCTTTTCGACTTACAACGTGTTGTTTAGGAAAAACAAGATAATTTCGCACGATGCGGGATTTCCTTAAAACGTGATTTTCTGAAAAATTTTGACGAAAGAAAATTCTCCTTTTGGTTCTCTTTAGATGCTACATGTTAAGACGTACACGCCACAACAATTCTTTTCGAGATACAACGTGTAGTTTTGGAGATACAAGCTAATTTTGTACTATGCGTTATTTCTTCTCGTAAAGAGTTTCCAATGCGTACGTATATGTCTTTACTCTGCAAAACTGTATTTCCTTATGAAGTGGTATTCTCACATATCCTTTCGAGAGAAAACTGTCTTGTGCCTTCTCTTTTGAGGCTACACACTTAGACATACACACAACATGAAAGCTTTTCGACTTACAACGTGTTGTTTAGGAAAAACAAGATAATTTCGCACGATGCGGGATTTCCTTAAAACATGATTTTCTGAAAAATTTTGACGAAAGAAAATTCTCCTTTTGGTTCTCTTTAGATGCTACATGTTAAGTCGTACACTCCACAACAATTCTTTTCGAGTTACAACGTGTAGTTTTGGAGATACAAGCTAATTTTTTACGATGCGTTATTTCTTCTTGTAAAGAGTTTCCAATACGTACGTATATGTCTTTACTCTGCAAAACTGTATTTCCTTATGAAGTGGTATTCTTACATATTCTTTCGAGAGAAAACTCTCCTGTGCCTTCTCTTTTGAGGCTACACACTTAGACATACACGCAACATGAAAGCTTTTCGACTTACAACGTGTTGTTTAGGAAAAACAAGATAATTTCGCACGATGCGGGATTTCATTAAAACGTGATTTTCTGAAAAATTTTGACGAAAGAAAATTCTCCTTTTGGTTCTCTTTAGATGCTACATGTTTAGACGTACACGCCACAACAATTCTTTTCGAGATACAACGTGTAGTTTTGGAGATACAAGCTAATTTTGTACTATGCGTTATTTCTTCTCGTAAAGAGTTTCTAATGCGTACGTATATGTCTTTACTCTGCAAAACTGTATTTCCTTATGAAGTGGTATTCTTACATATCCTTTCGAGAGAAAACTGTCCTGTGCCTTCTCTTTTGAGGCTACACACTTAGACATACACGCAACATGAAAGCTTTTCGACTTACAACGTGTTGTTTAGGAAAAACAAGATAATTTCGCACGATGCGGGATTTCATTAAAACGTGATTTTCTGAAAAATTTTGACGAAAGAAAATTCTCCTTTTCGTTCTCTTTAGATGCTACATGTTAAGACGTACACGCCACAACAATTCTTTTCGAGATACAACGTGTAGTTTTGGAGATACAAGCTAATTTTGTACTATGCGTTATTTCTTCTCGTAAAGAGTTTCTAATGCGTACGTATATGTCTTTACTCTGCAAAACTGTATTTCCTTATGAAGTGGTATTCTTACATATCCTTTCGAGAGAAAACTGTCCTGTGCCTTCTCTTTTGAGGCTACACACTTAGACATACACGCAACATGAAAGCTTTTCGACTTACAACGTGTTGTTTAGGAAAAACAAGATAATTTCGCACGATGCGGGATTTCCTTAAAACGTGATTTTCTGAAAAATTTTGACGAAAGAAAATTCTCCTTTTGGTTCTCTTTAGATGCTACATGTTAAGACGTACACGCCACAACAATTCTTTTCGAGATACAACGTGTAGTTTTGGAGATACAAGCTAATTTTGTACTTTGCGTTATTTCTTCTCGTAAAGAGTTTCCAATGCGTACGTATATGTCTTTACTCTGCAAAACTGTATTTCCTTATGAAGTGGTATTCTTACATATCCTTTCGAGAGAAAACTGTCCTGTGCCTTCTCTTTTGAGGCTACACACTTAGACATACACGCAACATGAAAGCTTTTCGACTTACAACGTGTTGTTTAGGAAAAACAAGGTAATTTCGCACGATGCGGGATTTCCTTAAAACGTGATTTTCTGAAAAATTTTGACGAAAGAAAATTCTCCTTTTCGTTCTCTTTAGATGCTACATGTTAAGACGTACACGCCACAACAATTCTTTTCGAGATACAACGTGTAGTTTTGGAGATACAAGCTAATTTTGTACTCTGCGTTATTTCTTCTCGTAAAGAGTTTCCAATGCGTACGTATATGTCTTTACTCTGCAAAACTGTATTTCCTTATGAAGTGGTATTCTTACATATCCTTTCGAGAGAAAACTGTCCTGTGCCTTCTCTTTTGAGGCTACACACTTAGACATACACGCAACATGAAAGCTTTTCGACTTACAACGTGTTGTTTAGGAAAAACAAGATAATTTCGCACGATGCGGGATTTCCTTAAAACGTGATTTTCTGAAAAATTTTGACGAAAGAAAATTCTCCTTTTGGTTCTCTTTAGATGCTACATGTTAAGACGTACACGCCACAACAATTCTTTTCGAGATACAACGTGTAGTTTTGGAGATACAAGCTAATTTTGTACTATGCGTTATTTCTCCTCGAAAAGAGTTTCCAATGCGTACGTATATGTCTTTACTCTGCAAAACTGTATTTCCTTATGAAGTGTTATTCTTACATATCCTTTCGAGAGAAAACTGTCTTGTGCCTTCTCTTTTGAGGCTACACACTTAGACATACACGCAACATGAAAGCTTTTCGACTTACAACGTGTTGTTTAGGAAAAACAAGATAATTTCGCACGATGCGGGATTTCCTTAAAACGTGATTTTCTGAAAAATTTTGACGAAAGAAAATTCTCCTTTTGGTTCTCTTTAGATGCTACATGTTAAGACGTACACGCCACAACAATTCTTTTCGAGTTACAACGTGTAGTTTTGGAGATACAAGCTAATTTTGTACGATGCGTTATTTCTTCTCGTAAAGAGTTTCCAATACGTACGTATATGTCTTTACTCTGCAAAACTGTATTTCCTTATGAAGTGGTATTCTTACATATTCTTTCGAGAGAAAACTCTCCTGTGCCTTCTCTTTTGAGACTACACACTTAGACATACACGCAACATGAAAGCTTTTCGACTTACAACGTGTTGTTTAGGAAAAACAAGATAATTTCGCACGATGCGGCATTTCCTTAAAACGTGATTTTCTGAAAAATTTTGACGAAAGAAAATTCTCCTTTTCGTTCTCTTTAGATGCTACATGTTAAGACGTACACGCCACAACAATTCTTTTCGAGATACAACGTGTAGTTTTGGAGATACAAGCTAATTTTGTACTCTGCGTTATTTCTTCTCGTAAAGAGTTTCCAATGCGTACGTATATGTCTTTACTCTGCTAAACTGTATTTCCTTATGAAGTGGTATTCTTACATATCCTTTCGAGAGAAAACTGTCCTGTGCCTTCTCTTTTGAGGCTACACACTTAGACATACACGCAACATGAAAGCTTTTCGACTTACAACGTGTTGTTTAGGAAAAACAAGATAATTTCGCACGATGCGGGATTTCCTTAAAACGTGATTTTCTGAAAAATTTTGACAAAAGAAAATTCTCCTTTTGGTTCTCTTTAGATGCTACATGTTAAGACGTACACGCCACAACAATTCTTTTCGAGATACAACGTGTAGTTTTGGAGATACAAGCTAATTTTGTACTATGCGTTATTTCTTCTCGTAAAGAGTTTCCAATGCGTACGTATATGTCTTTACTCTGCAAAACTGTATTTCCTTATGAAGTGGTATTCTCACATATCCTTTCGAGAGAAAACTGTCTTGTGCCTTCTCTTTTGAGGCTACACACTTAGACATACACACAACATGAAAGCTTTTCGACTTACAACGTGTTGTTTAGGAAAAACAAGATAATTTCGCACGATGCGGGATTTCCTTAAAACGTGATTTTCTGAAAAATTTTGACGAAAGAAAATTCTCCTTTTGGTTCTCTTTAGATGCTACATGTTAAGACGTACACGCCACAACAATTCTTTTCGAGATACAACGTGTAGTTTTGGAGATACAAGCTAATTTTGTACTATGCGTTATTTCTTCTCGTAAAGAGTTTCCAATGCTTACGTATATGTCTTTACTCTGCAAAACTGTATTTCCTTATGAAGTGGTATTCTTACATATCCTTTCGAGAGAAAACTGTCATGTGCCTTCTCTTTTGAGGCTACACACTTAGACATATACGCAACATGAAAGCTTTTCGACTTACAACGTGTTGTTTAGGAAAAACAAGATAATTTCGCACGATGCGGGATTTCCTTAAAACGTGATTTTCTGAAAAATTTTGACGAAAGAAAATTCTCCTTTTGGTTCTCTTTAGATGCTACATGTTAAGACGTACACGCCACAACAATTCTTTTCGAGATACAACGTGTAGTTTTGGAGATACAAGCTAATTTTGTACGATGCGTTATTTCTTCTCGTAAAGAGTTTCCAATACGTACGTATATGTCTTTACTCTGCAAAACTGTATTTCCGTATGAAGTGGTATTCTTACATATTCTTTCGAGAGAAAACTCTCCTGTGCCTTCTCTTTTGAGGCTACACACTTAGACATACACGCAACATGAAAGCTTTTCGACTTACAACGTGTTGTTTAGGAAAAACAAGATAATTTCGCACGATGCGGGATTTCCTTAAAACGTGATTTTCTGAAAAATTTTGACGAAAGAAAATTCTCCTTTTGGTTCTCTTTAGATGCTACATGTTAAGACGTACACGCCACAACAATTCTTTTCAAGATACAACGTGTAGTTTTGGAGATACAAGCTAATTTTGTACTATGCGTTATTTCTTCTCGTAAAGAATTTCCAATGCGTACATATATGTCTTTACTCTGCAAAACTGTATTTCCTTATGAAGTGGTATTCTTACATATCCTTTCGAGAGAAAACTGTCCTGTGCCTTCTCTTTTGAGGCTACACACTTAGACATACACGCAACATGAAAGCTTTTCGACTTACAACGTGTTGTTTAGGAAAAACAAGATAATTTCGCACGATGCGGGATTTCCTTAAAACGTATTTTTCTGAAAAATTTTGACGAAAGAAAATTCTCCTTTTCGTTCTCTTTAGATGCTATATGTTAAGACGTACACGCCACAACAGTTCTTTTCGAGATACAACGTGTAGTTTTGGAGATACAAGCTAATTTTGTACTCTGCGTTATTTCTTCTCGTAAAGAGTTTCCAATGCGTACGTATATGTCTTTATTCTGCAAAACTGTATTTCCTTATGAAGTGGTATTCTTACATATCCTTTCGAGAGAAAACTGTCCTGTGCCTTCTCTTTTGAGGCTACACACTTAGACATACACGCAACATGAAAGCTTTTCGACTTACAACGTGTTGTTTAGGAAAAACAAGATAATTTCGCACGATGCGGGATTTCCTTAAAACGTGATTTTCTGAAAAATTTTGACGAAAGAAAATTCTCCTTTTGGTTCTCTTTAGATGCTACATGTTAAGTCGTACACGCCACAACAATTCTTTTCGAGTTACAACGTGTAGTTTTGGAGATACAAGCTAATTTTTTACGATGCATTATTTCTTCTCGTAAAGAGTTTCCAATACGTACGTATATGTCTTTACTCTGCAAAACTGTATTTCCTTATGAAGTGGTATTCTTACATGTTCTTTCCAGAGAAAACTCTCCTGTGCCTTCTCTTTTGAGGCTACACACTTAGACATACACGCAACATGAAAGCTTTTCGACTTACAACGTGTTGTTTAGGAAAAACAAGATAATTTCGCACGATGCGGGATTTCCTTAAAACGTGATTTTCTGAAAAATTTTGACGAAAGAAAATTCTCCTTTTGGTTCTCTTTAGATGCTACATGTTAAGACGTACACGCCACAACAATTCTTTTCGAGATACAACGTGTAGTTTTGGAGATACAAGCTAATTTTGTACTATGCGTTATTTCTTCTCGTAAAGAATTTCCAATGCGTACGTATATGTCTTTACTCTGCAAAACTGTATTTCCTTATGAAGTGGTATTCTTACATATCCTTTCGAGAGAAAACTGTCCTGTGCCTTCTCTTTTGAGGCTACACACTTAGACATACACGCAACATGAAAGCTTTTCGACTTACTACGTGTTGTTTAGGAAAAACAAGATAATTTCGCACGATGCGGGATTTCCTTAAAACGTGATTTTCTGAAAAATATTGACGAAAGAAAATTCTCCTTTTCGTTCTCTTTAGATGCTACATGTTAAGACGTACACGCCACAACAGTTCTTTTCGAGATACAACGTGTAGTTTTGGAGATACAAGCTAATTTTGTACTCTGCGTTATTTCTTCTCGTAAAGAGTTTCCAATGCGTACGTATATGTCTTTACTCTGCAAAACTGTATTTCCTTATGAAGTGGTATTCTTACATATCCTTTCGAGAGAAAACTGTCCTGTGCCTTCTCTTTTGAGGCTACACACTTAGACATACACGCAACATGAAAGCTTTTCGACTTACAACGTGTTGTTTAGGAAAAACAAGATAATTTCGCACGATGCGGGATTTCCTTAAAACGTGATTTTCTGAAAAATTTTGACGAAAGAAAATTCTCCTTTTGGTTCTCTTTAGATGCTACATGTTAAGACGTACACGCCACAACAATTCTTTTCGAGATACAACGTGTAGTTTTGGAGATACAAGCTAATTTTGTACTATGCGTTATTTCTTCTCGTAAAGAATTTCCAATGCGTACGTATATGTCTTTACTCTGCAAAACTGTATTTCCTTATGAAGTGGTATTCTTACATATCCTTTCGAGAGAAAACTGTCCTGTGCCTTCTCTTTTGAGGCTACACACTTAGACATACACGCAACATGAAAGCTTTTCGACTTACAACGTGTTGTTTAGGAAAAACAAGATAATTTCGCACGATGCGGGATTTCCTTAAAACGTGATTTTCTGAAAAATTTTGACGAAAGAAAATTCTCCTTTTCGTTCTCTTTAGATGCTACATGTTAAGACGTACACGCCACAACAGTTCTTTTCGAGATACAACGTGTAGTTTTGGAGATACAAGCTAATTTTGTACTCTGCGTTATTTCTTCTCGTAAAGAGTTTCCAATGCGTACGTATATGTCTTTATTCTGCAAAACTGTATTTCCTTATGAAGTGGTATTCTTACATATCCTTTCGAGAGAAAACTGTCCTGTGCCTTCTCTTTTGAGGCTACACACTTAGACATACACGCAACATGAAAGCTTTTCGACTTACAACGTGTTGTTTAGGAAAAACAAGATAATTTCGCACGATGCGGGATTTCCTTAAAACGTGATTTTCTGAAAAATTTTGACGAAAGAAAATTCTCCTTTTGGTTCTCTTTAGATGCTACATGTTAAGTCGTACACGCCACAACAATTCTTTTCGAGTTACAACGTGTAGTTTTGGAGATACAAGCTACTTTTTTACGATGCATTATTTCTTCTCGTAAAGAGTTTCCAATACGTACGTATATGTCTTTACTCTGCAAAACTGTATTTCCTTATGAAGTGGTATTCTTACATATCCTTTCGAGAGAAAACTGTCCTGTGCCTTCTCTTTTGAGGCTACACACTTAGACATACACGCAACATGAAAGCTTTTCGACTTACAACGTGTTGTTTAGGAAAAACAAGATAATTTCGCACGATGCGGGATTTCCTTAAAACGTGATTTTCTGAAAAATTTTGACGAAAGAAAATTCTCCTTTTGGTTCTCTTTAGATGCTACATGTTAAGACGTACACGCCACAACAATTCTTTTCGAGATACAACGTGTAGTTTTGGAGATACAAGCTAATTTTGTACTTTGCGTTATTTCTTCTCGTAAAGAGTTTCCAATGCGTACGTATATGTCTTTACTCTGCAAAACTGTATTTCCTTATGAAGTGGTATTCTTACATATCCTTTCGAGAGAAAACTGTCCTGTGCCTTCTCTTTTGAGGCTACACACTTAGACATACACGCAACATGAAAGCTTTTCGACTTACAACGTGTTGTTTAGGAAAAACAAGGTAATTTCGCACGATGCGGGATTTCCTTAAAACGTGATTTTCTGAAAAATTTTGACGAAAGAAAATTCTCCTTTTCGTTCTCTTTAGATGCTACATGTTAAGACGTACACGCCACAACAATTCTTTTCGAGATACAACGTGTAGTTTTGGAGATACAAGCTAATTTTGTACTCTGCGTTATTTCTTCTCGTAAAGAGTTTCCAATGCGTACGTATATGTCTTTACTCTGCAAAACTGTATTTCCTTATGAAGTGGTATTCTTACATATCCTTTCGAGAGAAAACTGTCCTGTGCCTTCTCTTTTGAGGCTACACACTTAGACATACACGCAACATGAAAGCTTTTCGACTTACAACGTGTTGTTTAGGAAAAACAAGATAATTTCGCACGATGCGGGATTTCCTTAAAACGTGATTTTCTGAAAAATTTTGACGAAAGAAAATTCTCCTTTTGGTTCTCTTTAGATGCTACATGTTAAGACGTACACGCCACAACAATTCTTTTCGAGATACAACGTGTAGTTTTGGAGATACAAGCTAATTTTGTACTATGCGTTATTTCTCCTCGTAAAGAGTTTCCAATGCGTACGTATATGTCTTTACTCTGCAAAACTGTATTTCCTTATGAAGTGGTATTCTTACATATCCTTTCGAGAGAAAACTGTCTTGTGCCTTCTCTTTTGAGGCTACAACAATTCTTTTCGAGATACAACGTGTAGTTTTGGAGATACAAGCTAATTTTGTACTATGCGTTATTTCTCCTCGTAAAGAGTTTCCAATGCGTACGTATATGTCTTTACTCTGCAAAACTGTATTTCCTTATGAAGTGGTATTCTTACATATCCTTTCGAGAGAAAACTGTCTTGTGCCTTCTCTTTTGAGGCTACACACTTAGACATACACGCAACATGAAAGCTTTTCGACTTACAACGTGTTGTTTAGGAAAAACAAGATAATTTCGCACGATGCGGGATTTCCTTAAAACGTGATTTTCTGAAAAATTTTGACGAAAGAAAATTCTCCTTTCGTTCTCTTTAGATGCTACATGTTAAGACGTACACGCCACAACAGTTCTTTTCGAGATACAACGTGTAGTTTTGGAGATACAAGCTAATTTTGTACTCTGCGTTATTTCTTCTCGTAAAGAGTTTCCAATGCGTACGTATATGTCTTTTCTCTGCAAAACTGTATTTCCTTATGAAGTGGTATTCTTACATATCCTTTCGAGAGAAAACTGTCCTGTGCCTTCTCTTTTGAGGCTACACACTTAGACATACACGCAACATGAAAGCTTTTCGACTTACCACATGTTGTTTAGGAAAAACAAGATAATTTCGCACGATGCGGGATTTCCTTAAAACGTGATTTTCTGAAAAATTTTGACGAAAGAAAATTCTCCTTTTGGTTCTCTTTAGATGCTACATGTTAAGACGTACACGCCACAACAATTCTTTTCG
Organism: Apodemus sylvaticus; assembly: GCF_947179515.1. NCBI lineage: Eukaryota > Metazoa > Chordata > Mammalia > Rodentia > Muridae > Apodemus > Apodemus sylvaticus. Next base: position 472,450 of record NW_026263257.1, read on the forward strand.
AGATACAACGTGTAGTTTTGGAGATACAAGCTAATTTTGTACTTTGCGTTATTTCTTCTCGTAAAGAGTTTCCAATGCGTACGTATATGTCTTTACTCTGCAAAACTGTATTTCCTTATGAAGTGGTATTCTTACATATCCTTTCGAGAGAAAACTGTCCTGTGCCTTCTCTTTTGAGGCTACACACTTAGACATACACGCAACATGAAAGCTTTTCGACTTACAACGTGTTGTTTAGGAAAAACAAGGTAATTTCGCACGATGCGGGATTTCCTTAAAACGTGATTTTCTGAAAAATTTTGACCAAAGAAAATTCTCCTTTTCGTTCTCTTTAGATGCTACATGTTAAGACGTACACGCCACAACAATTCTTTTCGAGATACAACGTGTAGTTTTGGAGATACAAGCTAATTTTGTACTCTGCGTTATTTCTTCTCGTAAAGAGTTTCCAATGCGTACGTATATGTCTTTACTCTGCAAAACTGTATTTCCTTATGAAGTGGTATTCTTACATATCCTTTCGAGAGAAAACTGTCCTGTGCCTTCTCTTTTGAGGCTACACACTTAGACATACACGCAACATGAAAGCTTTTCGACTTACAACGTGTTGTTTAGGAAAAACAAGATAATTTCGCACGATGCGGGATTTCCTTAAAACGTGATTTTCTGAAAAATTTTGACGAAAGAAAATTCTCCTTTTGGTTCTCTTTAGATGCTACATGTTAAGACGTACACGCCACAACAATTCTTTTCGAGATACAACGTGTAGTTTTGGAGATACAAGCTAATTTTGTACTATGCGTTATTTCTCCTCGTAAAGAGTTTCCAATGCGTACGTATATGTCTTTACTCTGCAAAACTGTATTTCCTTATGAAGTGGCATTCTTACATATCCTTTCGAGAGAAAACTGTCTTGTGCCTTCTCTTTTGAGGCTACACACTTAGACATACACGCAACATGAAAGCTTTTCGACTTACAACGTGTTGTTTAGGAAAAACAAGATAATTTCGCACGATGCGGGATTTCCTTAAAACGTGATTTTCTGAAAAATTTTGACGAAAGAAAATTCTCCTTTCGTTCTCTTTAGATGCTACATGTTAAGACGTACACGCCACAACAGTTCTTTTCGAGATACAACGTGTAGTTTTGGAGATACAAGCTAATTTTGTACTCTGCGTTATTTCTTCTCGTAAAGAGTTTCCAATGCATACGTATATGTCTTTTCTCTGCAAAACTGTATTTCCTTATGAAGTGGTATTCTTACATATCCTTTCGAGAGAAAACTGTCCTGTGCCTTCTCTTTTGAGGCTACACACTTAGACATACACGCAACATGAAAGCTTTTCGACTTACAACGTGTTGTTTAGGAAAAACAAGATAATTTCGCACGATGCGGGATTTCCTTAAAACGTGATTTTCTGAAAAATTTTGACGAAAGAAAATTCTCCTTTTGGTTCTCTTTAGATGCTACATGTTAAGACGTACACGCCACAACAATTCTTTTCGAGATACAACGTGTAGTTTTGGAGATACAAGCTAATTTTGTACTATGCGTTATTTCTTCTCGTAAAGAGTTTCCAATGCGTACGTATATGTCTTTACTCTGCAAAACTGTATTTCCTTATGAAGTGGTATTCTCACATATCCTTTCGAGAGAAAACTGTCTTGTGCCTTCTCTTTTGAGGCTACACACTTAGACATACACACAACATGAAAGCTTTTCGACTTACAACGTGTTGTTTAGGAAAAACAAGATAATTTCGCACGATGCGGGATTTCCTTAAAACGTGATTTTCTGAAAAATTTTGACGAAAGAAAATTCTCCTTTTGGTTCTCTTTAGATGCTACATGTTAAGACGTACACGCCACAACAATTCTTTTCGAGATACAACGTGTAGTTTTGGAGATACAAGCTAATTTTGTACTATGCGTTATTTCTTCTCGTAAAGAGTTTCCAATGCGTACGTATATGTCTTTACTCTGCAAAACTGTATTTCCTTATGAAGTGGTATTCTTACATATCCTTTCGAGAGAAAACTGTCTTGTGCCTTCTCTTTTGAGGCTACACACTTAGACATACACGCAACATGAAAGCTTTTCGACTTACAACGTGTTGTTTAGGAAAAACAAGATAATTTCGCACGATGCGGGATTTCCTTAAAACGTGATTTTCTGAAAAATTTTGACGAAAGAAAATTCTCCTTTTGGTTCTCTTTAGATGCTACATGTTAAGACGTACACGCCACAACAATTCTTTTCGAGTTACAACGTGTAGTTTTGGAGATACAAGCTAATTTTGTACGATGCGTTATTTCTTCTCGTAAAGAGTTTCCAATACGTACGTATATGTCTTTACTCTGCAAAACTGTATTTCCTTATGAAGTGGTATTCTTACATATTCTTTCGAGAGAAAACTCTCCTGTGCCTTCTCTTTTGAGGCTACACACTTAGACATACACGCAACATGAAAGCTTTTCGACTTACAACGTGTTGTTTAGGAAAAACAAGATAATTTCGCACGATGCGGGATTTCATTAAAACGTGATTTTCTGAAAAATTTTGACGAAAGAAAATTCTCCTTTTGGTTCTCTTTAGATGCTACATGTTAAGACGTACACGCCACAACAATTCTTTTCGAGATACAACGTGTAGTTTTGGAGATACAAGCTAATTTTGTACTATGCGTTATTTCTTCTCGTAAAGAGTTTCTAATGCGAACGTATATGTCTTTATTCTGCAAAACTGTATTTCCTTATGAAGTGGTATTCTTACATATCCTTTCGAGAGAAAACTGTCCTGTGCCTTCTCTTTTGAGGCTACACACTTAGACATACACGCAACATGAAAGCTTTTCGACTTACAACGTGTTGTTTAGGAAAAACAAGATAATTTCGCACGATGCGGGATTTCCTTAAAACGTGATTTTCTGAAAAATTTTGACGAAAGAAAATTCTCCTTTTGGTTCTCTTTAGATGCTACATGTTAAGACGTACATGCCACAACAATTCTTTTCGAGATACAACGTGTAGTTTTGGAGATACAAGCTAATTTTGTACTATGCGTTATTTCTCCTCGTAAAGAGTTTCCAATGCGTACGTATATGTCTTTACTCTGCAAAACTGTATTTCCTTATGAAGTGGTATTCTTACATATCCTTTCGAGAGAAAACTGTCTTGTGCCTTCTCTTTTGAGGCTACACACTTAGACATACACGCAACATGAAAGCTTTTCGACTTACAACGTGTTGTTTAGGAAAAACAAGATAATTTCGCACGATGCGGGATTTCCTTAAAACGTGATTTTCTGAAAAATTTTGACGAAAGAAAATTCTCCTTTTGGTTCTCTTTAGATGCTACATGTTAAGACGTACACGCCACAACAATTCTTTTCGAGTTACAACGTGTAGTTTTGGAGATACAAGCTAATTTTGTACGATGCATTATTTCTTCTCGTAAAGAGTTTCCAATACGTACGTATATGTCTTTACTCTGCAAAACTGTATTTCCTTATGAAGTGGTATTCTTACATATTCTTTCGAGAGAAAACTCTCCTGTGCCTTCTCTTTTGAGACTACTCACTTAGACATACACGCAACATGAAAGCTTTTCGACTTACAACGTGTTGTTTAGGAAAAAAAGATAATTTCGCACGATGCGGGATTTCCTTAAAACGTGATTTTCTGAAAAATTTTGACGAAAGAAAATTCTCCTTTTCGTTCTCTTTAGATGCTACATGTTAAGACGTACACGCCACAACAATTCTTTTCGAGATACAACGTGTAGTTTTGGAGATACAAGCTAATTTTGTACTCTGCGTTATTTCTTCTCGTAAAGAGTTTCCAATGCGTACGTATATGTCTTTACTCTGCTAAACTGTATTTCCTTATGAAGTGGTATTCTTACATATCCTTTCGAGAGAAAACTGTCCTGTGCCTTCTCTTTTGAGGCTACACACTTAGACATACACGCAACATGAAAGCTTTTCGACTTACAACGTGTTGTTTAGGAAAAACAAGATAATTTCGCACGATGCGGGATTTCCTTAAAACGTGATTTTCTGAAAAATTTTGACGAAAGAAAATTCTCCTTTTGGTTCTCTTTAGATGCTACATGTTAAGACGTACACGCCACAACAATTCTTTTCGATATACAACGTGTAGTTTTGGAGATACACGCTAATTTTGTACTATGCGTTATTTCTTCTCGTAAAGAGTTTCCAATGCGTACGTATATGTCTTTACTCTGCAAAACTGTATTTCCTTATAAAGTGGTATTCTTACATATCCTTTCGAGAGAAAACTGTCTTGTGCCTTCTCTTTTGAGGCTACACACTTAGACATACACGCAACATGAAAGCTTTTCGACTTACAACGTGTTGTTTAGGAAAAACAAGATAATTACGCACGATGCGGGATTTCCTTAAAACGTGATTTTCTGAAAAATTTTGACGAAAGAAAATTCTCCTTTTGGTTCTCTTTAGATGCTACATGTTAAGACGTACACGCCACAACAATTCTTTTCGAGTTACAACGTGTAGTTTTGGAGATACAAGCTAATTTTGTACGATGCGTTATTTCTTCTCGTAAAGAGTTTCCAATACGTACGTATATGTCTTTACTCTGCAAAACTGTATTTCCTTATGAAGTGGTATTCTTACATATTCTTTCGAGAGAAAACTCTCCTGTGCCTTCTCTTTTGAGGCTACACACTTAGACATACACGCAACATGAAAGCTTTTCGACTTACAACGTGTTGTTTAGGAAAAACAAGATAATTTCGCACGATGCGGGATTTCCTTAAAACGTGATTTTCTGAAAAATTTTGACGAAAGAAAATTCTCCTTTTGGTTCTCTTTAGATGCTACATGTTAAGACGTACACGCCACAACAATTCTTTTCGAGATACAACGTGTAGTTTTGGAGATACAAGCTAATTTTGTACTATGCGTTATTTCTTCTCGTAAAGAGTTTCTAATGCGTACGTATATGTCTTTACTCTGCAAAACTGTATTTCCTTATGAAGTGGTATTCTTACATATCCTTTCGAGAGAAAACTGTCCTGTGCCTTCTCTTTTGAGGCTACACACTTAGACATACACGCAACATGAAAGCTTTTCGACTTACAACGTGTTGTTTAGGAAAAACAAGATAATTTCGCACGATGCGGGATTTCCTTAAAACGTGATTTTCTGAAAAATTTTGACGAAAGAAAATTCTCCTTTCGTTCTCTTTAGATGCTACATGTTAAGACGTACACGCCACAACAGTTCTTTTCGAGATACAACGTGTAGTTTTGGAGATACAAGCTAATTTTGTACTCTGCGTTATTTCTTCTCGTAAAGAGTTTCCAATGCGTACGTATATGTCTTTTCTCTGCAAAACTGTATTTCCTTATGAAGTGGTATTCTTACATATCCTTTCGAGAGAAAACTGTCCTGTGCCTTCTCTTTTGAGGCTACACACTTAGACATACACGCAACATGAAAGCTTTTCGACTTACAACGTGTTGTTTAGGAAAAACAAGATAATTTCGCACGATGCGGGATTTCCTTAAAACGTGATTTTCTGAAAAATTTTGACGAAAGAAAATTCTCCTTTTGGTTCTCTTTAGATGCTACATGTTAAGACGTACACGCCACAACAATTCTTTTCGAGATACAACGTGTAGTTTTGGAGATACAAGCTAATTTTGTACTATGCGTTATTTCTTCTCGTAAAGAGTTTCCAATGCGTACGTATATGTCTTTACTCTGCAAAACTGTATTTCCTTATGAAGTGGTATTCTCACATATCCTTTCGAGAGAAAACTGTCTTGTGCCTTCTCTTTTGAGGCTACACACTTAGACATACACACAACATGAAAGCTTTTCGACTTACAACGTGTTGTTTAGGAAAAACAAGATAATTTCGCACGATGCGGGATTTCCTTAAAACGTGATTTTCTGAAAAATTTTGACGAAAGAAAATTCTCCTTTTGGTTCTCTTTAGATGCTACATGTTAAGACGTACACGCCACAACAATTCTTTTCGAGATACAACGTGTAGTTTTGGAGATACAAGCTAATTTTGTGCGATGCGTTATTTCTTCTCGTAAAGAGTTTCCAATGCTTACGTATATGTCTTTACTCTGCAAAACTGTATTTCCTTATGAAGTGGTATTCTTACATATCCTTTCGAGAGAAAACTGTCATGTGCCTTCTCTTTTGAGGCTACACACTTAGACATATACGCAACATGAAAGCTTTTCGACTTACAACGTGTTGTTTAGGAAAAACAAGATAATTTCGCACGATGCGGGATTTCCTTAAAACGTGATTTTCTGAAAAATTTTGACGAAAGAAAATTCTCCTTTTGGTTCTCTTTAGATGCTACATGTTAAGACGTACACGCCACAACAATTCTTTTCGAGATACAACGTGTAGTTTTGGAGATACAAGCTAATTTTGTACGATGCGTTATTTCTTCTAGTAAAGAGTTTCCAATACGTACGTATATGTCTTTACTCTGCAAAACTGTATTTCCGTATGAAGTGGTATTCTTACATATTCTTTCGAGAGAAAACTCTCCTGTGCCTTCTCTTTTGAGGCTACACACTTAAACATACACGCAACATGAAAGCTTTTCGACTTACAACGTGTTGTTTAGGAAAAACAAGATAATTTCGCACGATGCGGGATTTCCTTAAAACGTGATTTTCTGAAAAATCTTGACGAAAGAAAATTCTCCTTTTGGTTCTCTTTAGATGCTACATGTTATGACGTACACGCCACAACAATTCTTTTCGAGATACAACGTGTAGTTTTGGAGATACAAGCTAATTTTGTACTATGCGTTATTTCTTCTCGTAAAGAATTTCCAATGCGTACGTATATGTCTTTACTCTGCAAAACTGTATTTCCTTATGAAGTGGTATTCTTACATATCCTTTCGAGAGAAAACTGTCCTGTGCCTTCTCTTTTGAGGCTACACACTTAGACATACACGCAACATGAAAGCTTTTCGACTTACAACGTGTTGTTTAGGAAAAACAAGATAATTTCGCACGATGCGGGATTTCCTTAAAACGTATTTTTCTGAAAAATTTTGACGAAAGAAAATTCTCCTTTTCGTTCTCTTTAGATGCTACATGTTAAGACGTACACGCCACAACAGTTCTTTTCGAGATACAACGTGTAGTTTTGGAGATACAAGCTAATTTTGTACTCTGCGTTATTTCTTCTCGTAAAGAGTTTCCAATGCGTACGTATATGTCTTTATTCTGCAAAACTGTATTTCCTTATGAAGTGGTATTCTTACATATCCTTTCGAGAGAAAACTGTCCTGTGCCTTCTCTTTTGAGGCTACACACTTAGACATACACGCAACATGAAAGCTTTTCGACTTACAACGTGTTGTTTAGGAAAAACAAGATAATTTCGCACGATGCGGGATTTCCTTAAAACGTGATTTTCTGAAAAATTTTGACGAAAGAAAATTCTCCTTTTGGTTCTCTTTAGATGCTACATGTTAAGACGTACACGCCACAACAATTCTTTTCGAGATACAACGTGTAGTTTTGGAGATACAAGCTAATTTTGTACTATGCGTTATTTCTTCTCGTAAAGAGTTTCCAATGCGTACGTATATGTCTTTACTCTGCAAAACTGTATTTCCTTATGAAGTGGTATTCTCACATATCCTTTCGAGAGAAAACTGTCTTGTGCCTTCTCTTTTGAGGCTACACACTTAGACATACACACAACATGAAAGCTTTTCGACTTACAACGTGTTGTTTAGGAAAAACAAGATAATTTCGCACGATGCGGGATTTCCTTAAAACGTATTTTTCTGAAAAATTTTGACGAAAGAAAATTCTCCTTTTGGTTCTCTTTAGATGCTACATGTTAAGAAGTACACGCCACAACAATTCTTTTCGAGATACAACGTGTAGTTTTGGAGATACAAGCTAATTTTGTACTATGCGTTATTTCTTCTCGTAAAGAGTTTCCAATGCGTACGTATATGTCTTTACTCTGCAAAACTGTATTTCCTAATGAAGTGGTATTCTTACATATCCTTTCGAGAGAAAACTGTCTTGTGCCTTCTCTTTTGAGGCTACACACTTAGACATACACGCAACATGAAAGCTTTTCAACTTACAACGTGTTGTTTAGGAAAAACAAGATAATTTCGCACGATGCGGGATTTCCTTAAAACGTGATTTTCTGAAAAATTTTGACGAAAGAAAATTCTCCTTTTGGTTCTCTTTAGATGCTACATGTTAAGACGTACACGCCACAACAATTCTTTTCGAGTTACAACGTGTAGTTTTGGAGATACAAGCTAATTTTGTACGATGCGTTATTTCTTCTCGTAAAGAGTTTCCAATACGTACGTATATGTCTTTACTCTGCAAAACTGTATTTCCTTATGAAGTGGTATTCTTACATATTCTTTCGAGAGAAAACTCTCCTGTGCCTTCTCTTTTGAGGCTACACACTTAGACATACACGCAACATGAAAGCTTTTCGACTTACAACGTGTTGTTTAGGAAAAACAAGATAATTTCGCACGATGCGGGATTTCATTAAAACGTGATTTTCTGAAAAATTTTGACGAAAGAAAATTCTCCTTTTGGTTCTCTTTAGATGCTACATGTTAAGACGTACACGCCACAACAATTCTTTTCGAGATACAACGTGTAGTTTTGGAGATACAAGCTAATTTTGTACTCTGCGTTATTTCTTCTCGTAAAGAGTTTCCAATGCGTACGTATATGTCTTTACTCTGCTAAACTGTATTTCCTTATGAAGTGGTATTCTTACATATCCTTTCGAGAGAAAACTGTCCTGTGCCTTCTCTTTTGAGGCTACACACTTAGACATACACGCAACATGAAAGCTTTTCGACTTACAACGTGTTGTTTAGGAAAAACAAGATAATTTCGCACGATGCGGGATTTCCTTAAAACGTGATTTTCTGAAAAATTTTGACGAAAGAAAATTCTCCTTTTGGTTCTCTTTAGATGCTATATGTTAAGACGTACACGCCACAACAATTCTTTTCGAGATACAACGTGTAGTTTTGGAGATACAAGCTAATTTTGTACTATGCGTTATTTCTTCTCGTAAAGAGTTTCCAATGCGTACGTATATGTCTTTACTCTGCAAAACTGTATTTCCTTATGAAGTGGTATTCTTACATATCCTTTCGAGAGAAAACTGTCTTGTGCCTTCTCTTTTGAGGCTACACGCTTACACGCAACATGAAAGCTTTTCGACTTACAACGTGTTGTTTAGGAAAAACAAGATAATTTCGCACGATGCGGGATTTCCTTAAAACGTGATTTTCTGAAAAATTTTGACGAAAGAAAATTCTCCTTTTGGTTCTCTTTAGATGCTACATGTTAAGACGTACACGCCACAACAATTCTTTTCGAGTTACAACGTGTAGTTTTGGAGATACAAGCTAATTTTGTACGATGCGTTATTTCTTCTCGTAAAGAGTTTCCAATACGTACGTATATGTCTTTACTCTGCAAAACTGTATTTCCTTATGAAGTGGTATTCTTACATATTCTTTCGAGAGAAAACTCTCCTGTGCCTTCTCTTTTGAGGCTACACACTTAGACATACACGCAACATGAAAGCTTTTCGACTTACAACGTGTTGTTTAGGAAAAACAAGATAATTTCGCACGATGCGGGATTTCCTTAAAACGTGATTTTCTGAAAAATTTTGACGAAAGAAAATTCTCCTTTTGGTTCTCTTTAGATGCTACATGTTAAGACGTACACGCCACAACAATTCTTTTCGAGATACAACGTGTAGTTTTGGAGATACAAGCTAATTTTGTACTATGCGTTATTTCTTCTCGTAAAGAGTTTCCAATGCGTACGTATATGTCTTTACTCTGCAAAACTGTATTTCCTTATGAAGTGGTATTCTCACATATCCTTTCGAGAGAAAACTGTCTTGTGCCTTCTCTTTTGAGGCTACACACTTAGACATACACACAACATGAAAGCTTTTCGACTTACAACGTGTTGTTTAGGAAAAACAAGATAATTTCGCACGATGCGGGATTTCCTTAAAACGTGATTTTCTGAAAAATTTTGACGAAAGAAAATTCTCCTTTTGGTTCTCTTTAGATGCTACATGTTAAGACGTACACGCCACAACAATTCTTTTCGAGATACAACGTGTAGTTTTGGAGATACAAGCTAATTTTGTGCGATGCGTTATTTCTTCTCGTAAAGAGTTTCCAATGCTTACGTATATGTCTTTATTCTGCAAAACTGTATTTCCTTATGAAGTGGTATTCTTACATATCCTTTCGAGAGAAAACTGTCATGTGCCTTCTCTTTTGAGGCTACACACTTAGACATATACGCAACATGAAAGCTTTTCGACTTACAACGTGTTGTTTAGGAAAAACAAGATAATTTCGCACGATGCGGGATTTCCTTAAAACGTGATTTTCTGAAAAATTTTGACGAAAGAAAATTCTCCTTTTGGTTCTCTTTAGATGCTACATGTTAAGACGTACACGCCACAACAATTCTTTTCGAGATACAACGTGTAGTTTTGGAGATACAAGCTAATTTTGTACGATGCGTTATTTCTTCTCGTAAAGAGTTTCCAATACGTACGTATATGTCTTTACTCTGCAAAACTGTATTTCCGTATGAAGTGGTATTCTTACATATTCTTTCGAGAGAAAACTCTCCTGTGCCTTCTCTTTTGAGGCTACACACTTAGACATACACGCAACATGAAAGCTTTTCGACTTACAACGTGTTGTTTAGGAAAAACAAGATAATTTCGCACGATGCGGGATTTCCTTAAAACGTGATTTTCTGAAAATTTTTGACGAAAGAAAATTCTCCTTTTGGTTCTCTTTAGATGCTACATGTTAAGACGTACACGCCACAACAATTCTTTTCGAGATACAACGTGTAGTTTTGGAGATACAAGCTAATTTTGTACTATGCGTTATTTCTTCTCGTAAAGAATTTCCAATGCGTACGTATATGTCTTTACTCTGCAAAACTGTATTTCCTTATGAAGTGGTATTCTTACATATCCTTTCGAGAGAAAACTGTCCTGTGCCTTCTCTTTTGAGGCTACACACTTAGACATACACGCAACATGAAAGCTTTTCGACTTACAACGTGTTGTTTAGGAAAAACAAGATAATTTCGCACGATGCGGGATTTCCTTAAAACGTATTTTTCTGAAAAATTTTGACGAAAGAAAATTCTCCTTTTCGTTCTCTTTAGATGCTACATGTTAAGACGTACACGCCACAACAGTTCTTTTCGAGATACAACGTGTAGTTTTGGAGATACAAGCTAATTTTGTACTCTGCGTTATTTCTTCTCGTAAAGAGTTTCCAATGCGTACGTATATGTCTTTATTCTGCAAAACTGTATTTCCTTATGAAGTGGTATTCTTACATATCCTTTCGAGAGAAAACTGTCCTGTGCCTTCTCTTTTGAGGCTACACACTTAGACATACACGCAACATGAAAGCTTTTCGACTTACAACGTGTTGTTTAGGAAAAACAAGATAATTTCGCACGATGCGGGATTTCCTTAAAACGTGATTTTCTGAAAAATTTTGACGAAAGAAAATTCTCCTTTTGGTTCTCTTTAGATGCTACATGTTAAGTCGTACACGCCACAACAATTCTTTTCGAGTTACAACGTGTAGTTTTGGAGATACAAGCTAATTTTTTACGATGCATTATTTCTTCTCGTAAAGAGTTTCCAATACGTACGTATATGTCTTTACTCTGCAAAACTGTATTTCTTTATGAAGTGGTATTCTTACATGTTCTTTCCAGAGAAAACTCTCCTGTGCCTTCTCTTTTGAGGCTACACACTTAGACATACACGCAACATGAAAGCTTTTCGACTTACAACGTGTTGTTTAGGAAAAACAAGATAATTTCGCACGATGCGGGATTTCCTTAAAACGTGATTTTCTGAAAAATTTTGACGAAAGAAAATTCTCCTTTTGGTTCTCTTTAGATGCTACATGTTAAGACGTACACGCCACAACAATTCTTTTCGAGATACAACGTGTAGTTTTGGAGATACAAGCTAATTTTGTACTATGCGTTATTTCTTCTCGTAAAGAATTTCCAATGCGTACGTATATGTCTTTACTCTGCAAAACTGTATTTCCTTATGAAGTGGTATTCTTACATATCCTTTCGAGAGAAAACTGTCCTGTGCCTTCTCTTTTGAGGCTACACACTTAGACATACACGCAACATGAAAGCTTTTCGACTTACTACGTGTTGTTTAGGAAAAACAAGATAATTTCGCACGATGCGGGATTTCCTTAAAACGTGATTTTCTGAAAAATATTGACGAAAGAAAATTCTCCTTTTCGTTCTCTTTAGATGCTACATGTTAAGACGTACACGCCACAACAGTTCTTTTCGAGATACAACGTGTAGTTTTGGAGATACAAGCTAATTTTGTACTCTGCGTTATTTCTTCTCGTAAAGAGTTTCCAATGCGTACGTATATGTCTTTACTCTGCAAAACTGTATTTCCTTATGAAGTGGTATTCTTACATATCCTTTCGAGAGAAAACTGTCCTGTGCCTTCTCTTTTGAGGCTACACACTTAGACATACACGCAACATGAAAGCTTTTCGACTTACAACGTGTTGTTTAGGAAAAACAAGATAATTTCGCACGATGCGGGATTTCCTTAAAACGTGATTTTCTGAAAAATTTTGACGAAAGAAAATTCTCCTTTTGGTTCTCTTTAGATGCTACATGTTAAGACGTACACGCCACAACAATTCTTTTCGAGATACAACGTGTAGTTTTGGAGATACAAGCTAATTTTGTACTATGCGTTATTTCTTCTCGTAAAGAATTTCCAATGCGTACGTATATGTCTTTACTCTGCAAAACTGTATTTCCTTATGAAGTGGTATTCTTACATATCCTTTCGAGAGAAAACTGTCCTGTGCCTTCTCTTTTGAGGCTACACACTTAGACATACACGCAACATGAAAGCTTTTCGACTTACAACGTGTTCTTTAGGAAAAACAAGATAATTTCGCACGATGCGGGATTTCCTTAAAACGTGATTTTCTGAAAAATTTTGACGAAAGAAAATTCTCCTTTTCGTTCTCTTTAGATGCTACATGTTAAGACGTACACGCCACAACAGTTCTTTTCGAGATACAACGTGTAGTTTTGGAGATACAAGCTAATTTTGTACTCTGCGTTATTTCTTCTCGTAAAGAGTTTCCAATGCGTACGTATATGTCTTTATTCTGCAAAACTGTATTTCCTTATGAAGTGGTATTCTTACATATCCTTTCGAGAGAAAACTGTCCTGTGCCTTCTCTTTTGAGGCTACACACTTAGACATACACGCAACATGAAAGCTTTTCGACTTACAACGTGTTGTTTAGGAAAAACAAGATAATTTCGCACGATGCGGGATTTCCTTAAAACGTGATTTTCTGAAAAATTTTGACGAAAGAAAATTCTCCTTTTGGTTCTCTTTAGATGCTACATGTTAAGTCGTACACGCCACAACAATTCTTTTCGAGTTACAACGTGTAGTTTTGGAGATACAAGCTAATTTTTTACGATGCATTATTTCTTCTCGTAAAGAGTTTCCAATACGTACGTATATGTCTTTACTCTGCAAAACTGTATTTCCTTATGAAGTGGTATTCTTACATATTCTTTCCAGAGAAAACTCTCCTGTGCCTTCTCTTTTGAGGCTACACACTTAGACATACACGCAACATGAAAGCTTTTCGACTTACAACGTGTTGTTTAGGAAAAACAAGATAATTTCGCACGATGCGGGATTTCCTTAAAACGTGATTTTCTGAAAAATTTTGACGAAAGAAAATTCTCCTTTTGGTTCTCTTTAGATGCTACATGTTAAGACGTACACGCCACAACAATTCTTTTCGAGATACAACGTGTAGTTTTGGAGATACAAGCTAATTTTGTGCGATGCGTTATTTCTTCTCGTAAAGAGTTTCCAATGCTTACGTATATGTCTTTACTCTGCAAAACTGTATTTCCTTATGAAGTGGTATTCTTACATATCCTTTCGAGAGAAAACTGTCATGTGCCTTCTCTTTTGAGGCTACACACTTAGACATATACGCAACATGAAAGCTTTTCGACTTACAACGTGTTGTTTAGGAAAAACAAGATAATTTCGCACGATGCGGGATTTCCTTAAAACGTGATTTTCTGAAAAATTTTGACGAAAGAAAATTCTCCTTTTGGTTCTCTTTAGATGCTACATGTTAAGACGTACACGCCACAACAATTCTTTTCGAGATACAACGTGTAGTTTTGGAGATACAAGCTAATTTTGTACGATGCGTTATTTCTTCTCGTAAAGAGTTTCCAATACGTACGTATATGTCTTTACTCTGCAAAACTGTATTTCCGTATGAAGTGGTATTCTTACATATTCTTTCGAGAGAAAACTCTCCTGTGCCTTCTCTTTTGAGGCTACACACTTAGACATACACGCAACATGAAAGCTTTTCGACTTACAGCGTGTTGTTTAGGAAAAACAAGATAATTTCGCACGATGCGGGATTTCCTTAAAACGTGATTTTCTGAAAAATTTTGACGAAAGAAAATTCTCCTTTTGGTTCTCTTTAGATGCTACATGTTAAGACGTACACGCCACAACAATTCTTTTCGAGATACAACGTGTAGTTTTGGAGATACAAGCTAATTTTGTACTATGCGTTATTTCTTCTCGTAAAGAATTTCCAATGCGTACGTATATGTCTTTACTCTGCAAAACTGTATTTCCTTATGAAGTGGTATTCTTACATATCCTTTCGAGAGAAAACTGTCCTGTGCCTTCTCTTTTGAGGCTACACACTTAGACATACACGCAACATGAAAGCTTTTCGACTTACTACGTGTTGTTTAGGAAAAACAAGATAATTTCGCACGATGCGGGATTTCCTTAAAACGTGATTTTCTGAAAAATATTGACGAAAGAAAATTCTCCTTTTCGTTCTCTTTAGATGCTACATGTTAAGACGTACACGCCACAACAGTTCTTTTCGAGATACAACGTGTAGTTTTGGAGATACAAGCTAATTTTGTACTCTGCGTTATTTCTTCTCGTAAAGAGTTTCCAATGCGTACGTATATGTCTTTACTCTGCAAAACTGTATTTCCTTATGAAGTGGTATTCTTACATATCCTTTCGAGAGAAAACTGTCCTGTGCCTTCTCTTTTGAGGCTACACACTTAGACATACACGCAACATGAAAGCTTTTCGACTTACAACGTGTTGTTTAGGAAAAACAAGATAATTTCGCACGATGCGGGATTTCCTTAAAACGTGATTTTCTGAAAAATTTTGACGAAAGAAAATTCTCCTTTTGGTTCTCTTTAGATGCTACATGTTAAGACGTACACGCCACAACAATTCTTTTCGAGATACAACGTGTAGTTTTGGAGATACAAGCTAATTTTGTACTATGCGTTATTTCTTCTCGTAAAGAATTTCCAATGCGTACGTATATGTCTTTACTCTGCAAAACTGTATTTCCTTATGAAGTGGTATTCTTACATATCCTTTCGAGAGAAAACTGTCCTGTGCCTTCTCTTTTGAGGCTACACACTTAGACATACACGCAACATGAAAGCTTTTCGACTTACAACGTGTTCTTTAGGAAAAACAAGATAATTTCGCACGATGCGGGATTTCCTTAAAACGTGATTTTCTGAAAAATTTTGACGAAAGAAAATTCTCCTTTTCGTTCTCTTTAGATGCTACATGTTAAGACGTACACGCCACAACAGTTCTTTTCGAGATACAACGTGTAGTTTTGGAGATACAAGCTAATTTTGTACTCTGCGTTATTTCTTCTCGTAAAGAGTTTCCAATGCGTACGTATATGTCTTTATTCTGCAAAACTGTATTTCCTTATGAAGTGGTATTCTTACATATCCTTTCGAGAGAAAACTGTCCTGTGCCTTCTCTTTTGAGGCTACACACTTAGACATACACGCAACATGAAAGCTTTTCGACTTACAACGTGTTGTTTAGGAAAAACAAGATAATTTCGCACGATGCGGGATTTCCTTAAAACGTGATTTTCTGAAAAATTTTGACGAAAGAAAATTCTCCTTTTGGTTCTCTTTAGATGCTACATGTTAAGTCGTACACGCCACAACAATTCTTTTCGAGTTACAACGTGTAGTTTTGGAGATACAAGCTAATTTTTTACGATGCATTATTTCTTCTCGTAAAGAGTTTCCAATACGTACGTATATGTCTTTACTCTGCAAAACTGTATTTCCTTATGAAGTGGTATTCTTACATATTCTTTCCAGAGAAAACTCTCCTGTGCCTTCTCTTTTGAGGCTACACACTTAGACATACACGCAACATGAAAGCTTTTCGACTTACAACGTGTTGTTTAGGAAAAACAAGATAATTTCGCACGATGCGGGATTTCCTTAAAACGTGATTTTCTGAAAAATTTTGACGAAAGAAAATTCTCCTTTTGGTTCTCTTTAGATGCTACATGTTAAGACGTACACGCCACAACAATTCTTTTCGAGATACAACGTGTAGTTTTGGAGATACAAGCTAATTTTGTGCGATGCGTTATTTCTTCTCGTAAAGAGTTTCCAATGCTTACGTATATGTCTTTACTCTGCAAAACTGTATTTCCTTATGAAGTGGTATTCTTACATATCCTTTCGAGAGAAAACTGTCATGTGCCTTCTCTTTTGAGGCTACACACTTAGACATATACGCAACATGAAAGCTTTTCGACTTACAACGTGTTGTTTAGGAAAAACAAGATAATTTCGCACGATTCGGGATTTCCTTAAAACGTGATTTTCTGAAAAATTTTGACGAAAGAAAATTCTCCTTTTGGTTCTCTTTAGATGCTACATGTTAAGACGTACACGCCACAACAATTCTTTTCGAGATACAACGTGTAGTTTTGGAGATACAAGCTAATTTTGTACGATGCGTTATTTCTTCTCGTAAAGAGTTTCCAATACGTACGTATATGTCTTTACTCTGCAAAACTGTATTTCCGTATGAAGTGGTATTCTTACATATTCTTTCGAGAGAAAACTCTCCTGTGCCTTCTCTTTTGAGGCTACACACTTAGACATACACGCAACATGAAAGCTTTTCGACTTACAGCGTGTTGTTTAGGAAAAACAAGATAATTTCGCACGATGCGGGATTTCCTTAAAACGTGATTTTCTGAAAAATTTTGACGAAAGAAAATTCTCCTTTTGGTTCTCTTTAGATGCTACATGTTAAGACGTACACGCCACAACAATTCTTTTCGAGATACAACGTGTAGTTTTGGAGATACAAGCTAATTTTGTACTATGCGTTATTTCTTCTCGTAAAGAATTTCCAATGCGTACGTATATGTCTTTACTCTGCAAAACTGTATTTCCTTATGAAGTGGTATTCTTACATATCCTTTCGAGAGAAAACTGTCCTGTGCCTTCTCTTTTGAGGCTACACACTTAGACATACACGCAACATGAAAGCTTTTCGACTTACAACGTGTTGTTTAGGAAAAACAAGATAATTTCGCACGATGCGGGATTTCCTTAAAACGTATTTTTCTGAAAAATTTTGACGAAAGAAAATTCTCCTTTTCGTTCTCTTTAGATGCTACATGTTAAGACGTACACGCCACAACAGTTCTTTTCGAGATACAACGTGTAGTTTTGGAGATACAAGCTAATTTTGTACTCTGCGTTATTTCTTCTCGTAAAGAGTTTCCAATGCGTACGTATATGTCTTTATTCTGCAAAACTGTATTTCCTTATGAAGTGGTATTCTTACATATCCTTTCGAGAGAAAACTGTCCTGTGCCTTCTCTTTTGAGGCTACACACTTAGACATACACGCAACATGAAAGCTTTTCGACTTACAACGTGTTGTTTAGGAAAAACAAGATAATTTCGCACGATGCGGGATTTCCTTAAAACGTGATTTTCTGAAAAATTTTGACGAAAGAAAATTCTCCTTTTGGTTCTCTTTAGATGCTACATGTTAAGTCGTACACGCCACAACAATTCTTTTCGAGTTACAACGTGTAGTTTTGGAGATACAAGCTAATTTTTTACGATGCATTATTTCTTCTCGTAAAGAGTTTCCAATACGTACGTATATGTCTTTACTCTGCAAAACTGTATTTCTTTATGAAGTGGTATTCTTACATGTTCTTTCCAGAGAAAACTCTCCTGTGCCTTCTCTTTTGAGGCTACACACTTAGACATACACGCAACATGAAAGCTTTTCGACTTACAACGTGTTGTTTAGGAAAAACAAGATAATTTCGCACGATGCGGGATTTCCTTAAAACGTGATTTTCTGAAAAATTTTGACGAAAGAAAATTCTCCTTTTGGTTCTCTTTAGATGCTACATGTTAAGACGTACACGCCACAACAATTCTTTTCGAGATACAACGTGTAGTTTTGGAGATACAAGCTAATTTTGTACTATGCGTTATTTCTTCTCGTAAAGAATTTCCAATGCGTACGTATATGTCTTTACTCTGCAAAACTGTATTTCCTTATGAAGTGGTATTCTTACATATCCTTTCGAGAGAAAACTGTCCTGTGCCTTCTCTTTTGAGGCTACACACTTAGACATACACGCAACATGAAAGCTTTTCGACTTACTACGTGTTGTTTAGGAAAAACAAGATAATTTCGCACGATGCGGGATTTCCTTAAAACGTGATTTTCTGAAAAATATTGACGAAAGAAAATTCTCCTTTTCGTTCTCTTTAGATGCTACATGTTAAGACGTACACGCCACAACAGTTCTTTTCGAGATACAACGTGTAGTTTTGGAGATACAAGCTAATTTTGTACTCTGCGTTATTTCTTCTCGTAAAGAGTTTCCAATGCGTACGTATATGTCTTTACTCTGCAAAACTGTATTTCCTTATGAAGTGGTATTCTTACATATCCTTTCGAGAGAAAACTGTCCTGTGCCTTCTCTTTTGAGGCTACACACTTAGACATACACGCAACATGAAAGCTTTTCGACTTACAACGTGTTGTTTAGGAAAAACAAGATAATTTCGCACGATGCGGGATTTCCTTAAAACGTGATTTTCTGAAAAATTTTGACGAAAGAAAATTCTCCTTTTGGTTCTCTTTAGATGCTACATGTTAAGACGTACACGCCACAACAATTCTTTTCGAGATACAACGTGTAGTTTTGGAGATACAAGCTAATTTTGTACTATGCGTTATTTCTTCTCGTAAAGAATTTCCAATGCGTACGTATATGTCTTTACTCTGCAAAACTGTATTTCCTTATGAAGTGGTATTCTTACATATCCTTTCGAGAGAAAACTGTCCTGTGCCTTCTCTTTTGAGGCTACACACTTAGACATACACGCAACATGAAAGCTTTTCGACTTACAACGTGTTGTTTAGGAAAAACAAGATAATTTCGCACGATGCGGGATTTCCTTAAAACGTGATTTTCTGAAAAATTTTGACGAAAGAAAATTCTCCTTTTCGTTCTCTTTAGATGCTACATGTTAAGACGTACACGCCACAACAGTTCTTTTCGAGATACAACGTGTAGTTTTGGAGATACAAGCTAATTTTGTACTCTGCGTTATTTCTTCTCGTAAAGAGTTTCCAATGCGTACGTATATGTCTTTATTCTGCAAAACTGTATTTCCTTATGAAGTGGTATTCTTACATATCCTTTCGAGAGAAAACTGTCCTGTGCCTTCTCTTTTGAGGCTACACACTTAGACATACACGCAACATGAAAGCTTTTCGACTTACAACGTGTTGTTTAGGAAAAACAAGATAATTTCGCACGATGCGGGATTTCCTTAAAACGTGATTTTCTGAAAAATTTTGACGAAAGAAAATTCTCCTTTTGGTTCTCTTTAGATGCTACATGTTAAGTCGTACACGCCACAACAATTCTTTTCGAGTTACAACGTGTAGTTTTGGAGATACAAGCTAATTTTTTACGATGCATTATTTCTTCTCGTAAAGAGTTTCCAATACGTACGTATATGTCTTTACTCTGCAAAACTGTATTTCCGTATGAAGTGGTATTCTTACATATTCTTTCGAGAGAAAACTCTCCTGTGCCTTCTCTTTTGAGGCTACACACTTAGACATACACGCAACATGAAAGCTTTTCGACTTACAGCGTGTTGTTTAGGAAAAACAAGATAATTTCGCACGATGCGGGATTTCCTTAAAACGTGATTTTCTGAAAAATTTTGACGAAAGAAAATTCTCCTTTTGGTTCTCTTTAGATGCTACATGTTAAGACGTACACGCCACAACAATTCTTTTCGAGATACAACGTGTAGTTTTGGAGATACAAGCTAATTTTGTACTATGCGTTATTTCTTCTCGTAAAGAATTTCCAATGCGTACGTATATGTCTTTACTCTGCAAAACTGTATTTCCTTATGAAGTGGTATTCTTACATATCCTTTCGAGAGAAAACTGTCCTGTGCCTTCTCTTTTGAGGCTACACACTTAGACATACACGCAACATGAAAGCTTTTCGACTTACAACGTGTTGTTTAGGAAAAACAAGATAATTTCGCACGATGCGGGATTTCCTTAAAACGTATTTTTCTGAAAAATTTTGACGAAAGAAAATTCTCCTTTTCGTTCTCTTTAGATGCTACATGTTAAGACGTACACGCCACAACAGTTCTTTTCGAGATACAACGTGTAGTTTTGGAGATACAAGCTAATTTTGTACTCTGCGTTATTTCTTCTCGTAAAGAGTTTCCAATGCGTACGTATATGTCTTTATTCTGCAAAACTGTATTTCCTTATGAAGTGGTATTCTTACATATCCTTTCGAGAGAAAACTGTCCTGTGCCTTCTCTTTTGAGGCTACACACTTAGACATACACGCAACATGAAAGCTTTTCGACTTACAACGTGTTGTTTAGGAAAAACAAGATAATTTCGCACGATGCGGGATTTCCTTAAAACGTGATTTTCTGAAAAATTTTGACGAAAGAAAATTCTCCTTTTGGTTCTCTTTAGATGCTACATGTTAAGTCGTACACGCCACAACAATTCTTTTCGAGTTACAACGTGTAGTTTTGGAGATACAAGCTAATTTTTTACGATGCATTATTTCTTCTCGTAAAGAGTTTCCAATACGTACGTATATGTCTTTACTCTGCAAAACTGTATTTCCTTATGAAGTGGTATTCTTACATGTTCTTTCCAGAGAAAACTCTCCTGTGCCTTCTCTTTTGAGGCTACACACTTAGACATACACGCAACATGAAAGCTTTTCGACTTACAACGTGTTGTTTAGGAAAAACAAGATAATTTCGCACGATGCGGGATTTCCTTAAAACGTGATTTTCTGAAAAATTTTGACGAAAGAAAATTCTCCTTTTGGTTCTCTTTAGATGCTACATGTTAAGACGTACACGCCACAACAATTCTTTTCGAGATACAACGTGTAGTTTTGGAGATACAAGCTAATTTTGTACTATGCGTTATTTCTTCTCGTAAAGAATTTCCAATGCGTACGTATATGTCTTTACTCTGCAAAACTGTATTTCCTTATGAAGTGGTATTCTTACATATCCTTTCGAGAGAAAACTGTCCTGTGCCTTCTCTTTTGAGGCTACACACTTAGACATACACGCAACATGAAAGCTTTTCGACTTACAACGTGTTGTTTAGGAAAAACAAGATAATTTCGCACGATGCGGGATTTCCTTAAAACGTGATTTTCTGAAAAATTTTGACGAAAGAAAATTCTCCTTTTCGTTCTCTTTAGATGCTACATGTTAAGACGTACACGCCACAACAGTTCTTTCGAGATACAACGTGTAGTTTTGGAGATACAAGCTAATTTTGTACTCTGCGTTATTTCTTCTCGTAAAGAGTTTCCAATGCGTACGTATATGTCTTTATTCTGCAAAACTGTATTTCCTTATGAAGTGGTATTCTTACATATCCTTTCGAGAGAAAACTGTCCTGTGCCTTCTCTTTTGAGGCTACACACTTAGACATACACGCAACATGAAAGCTTTTCGACTTACAACGTGTTGTTTAGGAAAAACAAGATAATTTCGCACGATGCGGGATTTCCTTAAACGTGATTTTCTGAAAAATTTTGACGAAAGAAAATTCTCCTTTTGGTTCTCTTTAGATGCTACATGTTAAGTCGTACACGCCACAACAATTCTTTTCGAGTTACAACGTGTAGTTTTGGAGATACAAGCTAATTTTTTACGATGCATTATTTCTTCTCGTAAAGAGTTTCCAATACGTACGTATATGTCTTTACTCTGCAAAACTGTATTTCCTTATGAAGTGGTATTCTTACATATCCTTTCGAGAGAAAACTGTCCTGTGCCTTCTCTTTTGAGGCTACACACTTAGACATACACGCAACATGAAAGCTTTTCGACTTACAACGTGTTGTTTAGGAAAAACAAGATAATTTCGCACGATGCGGGATTTCCTTAAAACGTGATTTTCTGAAAAATTTTGACGAAAGAAAATTCTCCTTTTGGTTCTCTTTAGATGCTAAATGTTAAGACGTACACGCCACAACAATTCTTTTCGAGATACAACGTGTAGTTTTGGAGATACAAGCTAATTTTGTACTATGCGTTATTTCTTCTCGTAAAGAGTTTCTAATGCGTACGTATATGTCTTTACTCTGCAAAACTGTATTTCCTTATGAAGTGGTATTCTTACATATCCTTTCGAGAGAAAACTGTCCTGTGCCTTCTCTTTTGAGGCTACACACTTAGACATACACGCAACATGAAAGCTTTTCGACTTACAACGTGTTGTTTAGGAAAAACAAGATAATTTCGCACGATGCGGGATTTCCTTAAAACGTGATTTTCTGAAAAATTTTGACGAAAGAAAATTCTCCTTTTGGTTCTCTTTAGATGCTACATGTTAAGACGTACACGCCACAACAATTCTTTTCGAGATACAACGTGTAGTTTTGGAGATACAAGCTAATTTTGTACTTTGCGTTATTTCCTCTCGTAAAGAGTTTCCAATGCGTACGTATATGTCTTTACTCTGCAAAACTGTATTTCCTTATGAAGTGGTATTCTTACATATCCTTTCGAGAGAAAACTGTCCTGTGCCTTCTCTTTTGAGGCTACACACTTAGACATACACGCAACATGAAAGCTTTTCGACTTACAACGTGTTGTTTAGGAAAAACAAGATAATTTCGCACGATGCGGGATTTCCTTAAAACGTGATTTTCTGAAAAATTTTGACGAAAGAAAATTGTCCTTTTCGTTCTCTTTAGATGCTACATGTTAAGACGTACACGCCACAACAATTCTTTTCGAGATACAACGTGTAGTTTTGGAGATACAAGCTAATTTTGTACTCTGCGTTATTTCTTCTCGTAAAGAGTTTCCAATGCGTACGTATATGTCTTTACTCTGCAAAACTGTATTTCCTTATGAAGTGGTATTCTTACATATCCTTTCGAGAGAAAACTGTCCTGTGCCTTCTCTTTTGAGGCTACACACTTAGACATACACGCAACATGAAAGCTTTTCGACTTACAACGTGTTGTTTAGGAAAAACAAGATAATTTCGCACGATGCGGGATTTCCTTAAAACGTGATTTTCTGAAAAATTTTGACGAAAGAAAATTCTCCTTTTGGTTCTCTTTAGATGCTACATGTTAAGACGTACACGCCACAACAATTCTTTTCGAGATACAACGTGTAGTTTTGGAGATACAAGCTAATTTTGTACTTTGCGTTATTTCTTCTCGTAAAGAGTTTCCAATGCGTACGTATATGTCTTTACTCTGCAAAACTGTATTTCCTTATGAAGTGGTATTCTTACATATCCTTTCGAGAGAAAACTGTCCTGTGCCTTCTCTTTTGAGGCTACACACTTAGACATACACGCAACATGAAAGCTTTTCGACTTACAACGTGTTGTTTAGGAAAAACAAGGTAATTTCGCACGATGCGGGATTTCCTTAAAACGTGATTTTCTGAAAAATTTTGACGAAAGAAAATTCTCCTTTTCGTTCTCTTTAGATGCTACATGTTAAGACGTACACGCCACAACAATTCTTTTCGAGATACAACGTGTAGTTTTGGAGATACAAGCTAATTTTGTACTCTGCGTTATTTCTTCTCGTAAAGAGTTTCCAATGCGTACGTATATGTCTTTACTCTGCAAAACTGTATTTCCTTATGAAGTGGTATTCTTACATATCCTTTCGAGAGAAAACTGTCCTGTGCCTTCTCTTTTGAGGCTACACACTTAGACATACACGCAACATGAAAGCTTTTCGACTTACAACGTGTTGTTTAGGAAAAACAAGATAATTTCGCACGATGCGGGATTTCCTTAAAACGTGATTTTCTGAAAAATTTTGACGAAAGAAAATTCTCCTTTTGGTTCTCTTTAGATGCTACATGTTAAGACGTACACGCCACAACAATTCTTTTCGAGATACAACGTGTAGTTTTGGAGATACAAGCTAATTTTGTACTATGCGTTATTTCTCCTCGTAAAGAGTTTCCAATGCGTACGTATATGTCTTTACTCTGCAAAACTGTATTTCCTTATGAAGTGGTATTCTTACATATCCTTTCGAGAGAAAACTGTCTTGTGCCTTCTCTTTTGAGGCTACAACAATTCTTTTCGAGATACAACGTGTAGTTTTGGAGATACAAGCTAATTTTGTACTATGCGTTATTTCTCCTCGTAAAGAGTTTCCAATGCGTACGTATATGTCTTTACTCTGCAAAACTGTATTTCCTTATGAAGTGGTATTCTTACATATCCTTTCGAGAGAAAACTGTCTTGTGCCTTCTCTTTTGAGGCTACACACTTAGACATACACGCAACATGAAAGCTTTTCGACTTACAACGTGTTGTTTAGGAAAAACAAGATAATTTCGCACGATGCGGGATTTCCTTAAAACGTGATTTTCTGAAAAATTTTGACGAAAGAAAATTCTCCTTTCGTTCTCTTTAGATGCTACATGTTAAGACGTACACGCCACAACAGTTCTTTTCGAGATACAACGTGTAGTTTTGGAGATACAAGCTAATTTTGTACTCTGCGTTATTTCTTCTCGTAAAGAGTTTCCAATGCGTACGTATATGTCTTTTCTCTGCAAAACTGTATTTCCTTATGAAGTGGTATTCTTACATATCCTTTCGAGAGAAAACTGTCCTGTGCCTTCTCTTTTGAGGCTACACACTTAGACATACACGCAACATGAAAGCTTTTCGACTTACCACGTGTTGTTTAGGAAAAACAAGATAATTTCGCACGATGCGGGATTTCCTTAAAACGTGATTTTCTGAAAAATTTTGACGAAAGAAAATTCTCCTTTTGGTTCTCTTTAGATGCTACATGTTAAGACGTACACGCCACAACAATTCTTTTCGAGATACAACGTGTAGTTTTGGAGATACAAGCTAATTTTGTACTATGCGTTATTTCTTCTCGTAAAGAGTTTCCAATGCGTACGTATATGTCTTTACTCTGCAAAACTGTATTTCCTTATGAAGTGGTATTCTCACATATCCTTTCGAGAGAAAACTGTCTTGTGCCTTCTCTTTTGAGGCTACACACTTAGACATACACACAACATGAAAGCTTTTCGACTTACAACGTGTTGTTTAGGAAAAACAAGATAATTTCGCACGATGCGGGATTTCCTTAAAACGTGATTTTCTGAAAAATTTTGACGAAAGAAAATTCTCCTTTTGGTTCTCTTTAGATGCTACATGTTAAGACGTACACGCCACAACAATTCTTTTCGAGATACAACGTGTAGTTTTGGAGATACAAGCTAATTTTGTACTATGCGTTATTTCTTCTCGTAAAGAGTTTCCAATGCGTACGTATATGTCTTTACTCTGCAAAACTGTATTTCCTTATGAAGTGGTATTCTTACATATCCTTTCGAGAGAAAACTGTCTTGTGCCTTCTCTTTTGAGGCTACACACTTAGACATACACGCAACATGAAAGCTTTTCGACTTACAACGTGTTGTTTAGGAAAAACAAGATAATTTCGCACGATGCGGGATTTCCTTAAAACGTGATTTTCTGAAAAATTTTGACGAAAGAAAATTCTCCTTTTGGTTCTCTTTAGATGCTACATGTTAAGACGTACACGCCACAACAATTCTTTTCGAGTTACAACGTGTAGTTTTGGAGATACAAGCTAATTTTGTACTATGCATTATTTCTCCTCGTAAAGAGTTTCCAATGCGTACGTATATGTCTTTACTCTGCAAAACTGTATTTCCTTATGAAGTGGTATTCTTACATATCCTTTCGAGAGAAAACTGTCTTGTGCCTTCTCTTTTGAGGCTACACACTTAGACATACACGCAACATGAAAGCTTTTCGACTTACAACGTGTTGTTTAGGAAAAACAAGATAATTTCGCACGATGCGGGATTTCCTTAAAACGTGATTTTCTGAAAAATTTTTACGAAAGAAAATTCTCCTTTCGTTCTCTTTAGATGCTACATGTTAAGACGTACACGCCACAACAGTTCTTTTCGAGATACAACGTGTAGTTTTGGAGATACAAGCTAATTTTGTACTCTGCGTTATTTCTTCTCGTAAAGAGTTTCCAATGCATACGTATATGTCTTTTCTCTGCAAAACTGTATTTCCTTATGAAGTGGTAGTCTTACATATCCTTTCGAGAGAAAACTGTCCTGTGCCTTCTCTTTTGAGGCTACACACTTAGACATACACGCAACATGAAAGCTTTTCGACTTACAACGTGTTGTTTAGGAAAAACAAGATAATTTCGCACGATGCGGGATTTCCTTAAAACGTGATTTTCTGAAAAATTTTGAAGAAAGAAAATTCACCTTTTGGTTCTCTTTAGATGCTACATGTTAAGACGTACACGCCACAACAATTCTTTTCGAGATACAACGTGTAGTTTTGGAGATACAAGCTAATTTTGTACTATGCGTTATTTCTTCTCGTAAAGAGTTTCCAATGCGTACGTATATGTCTTTACTCTGCAAAACTGTATTTCCTTATGAAGTGGTATTCTTACATATTCTTTCGAGAGAAAACTCTCCTGTGCCTTCTCTTTTGAGGCTACACACTTAGACATACACGCAACATGAAAGCTTTTCGACTTACAACGTGTTGTTTACGAAAAACAAGATAATTTCGCACGATGCGGGATTTCATTAAAACGTGATTTTCTGAAAAATTTTGACGAAAGAAAATTCTCCTTTTGGTTCTCTTTAGATGCTACATGTTAAGACGTACACGCCACAACAATTCTTTTCGAGATACAACGTGTAGTTTTGGAGATACAAGCTAATTTTGTACTATGCGTTATTTCTTCTCGTAAAGAGTTTCTAATGCGAACGTATATGTCTTTACTCTGCAAAACTGTATTTCCTTATGAAGTGGTATTCTTACATATCCTTTCGAGAGAAAACTGTCCTGTGCCTTCTCTTTTGAGGCTACACACTTAGACATACACGCAACATGAAAGCTTTTCGACTTACAACGTGTTGTTTAGGAAAAACAAGATAATTTCGCACGATGCGGGATTTCCTTAAAACGTGATTTTCTGAAAAATTTTGACGAAAGAAAATTCTCCTTTTGGTTCTCTTTAGATGCTACATGTTAAGACGTACACGCCACAATAATTCTTTTCGAGATACAACGTGTAGTTTTGGAGATACAAGCTAATTTTGTACTATGCGTTATTTCTCCTCGTAAAGAGTTTCCAATGCGTACGTATATGTCTTTACTCTGCAAAACTGTATTTCCTTATGAAGTGGTATTCTTACATATCCTTTCGAGAGAAAACTGTCTTGTGCCTTCTCTTTTGAGGCTACACACTTAGACATACACGCAACATGAAAGCTTTTCGACTTACAACGTGTTGTTTAGGAAAAACAAGATAATTTCGCACGATGCGGGATTTCCTTAAAACGTGATTTTCTGAAAAATTTTGACGAAAGAAAATTCTCCTTTTGGTTCTCTTTAGATGCTACATGTTAAGACGTACACGCCACAACAATTTTTTCGAGATACAACGTGTAGTTTTGGAGATACAAGCTAATTTTGTACGATGCGTTATTTCTTCTCGTAAAGAGTTTCCAATACGTACGTATATGTCTTTACTCTGCAAAACTGTATTTCCTTATGAAGTGGTATTCTTACATATTCTTTCGAGAGAAAACTCTCCTGTGCCTTCTCTTTTGAGGCTACACACTTAGACATACACGCAACATGAAAGCTTTTCGACTTACAACGTGTTGTTTAGGAAAAACAAGATAATTTCGCACGATGCGGGATTTCATTAAAACGTGATTTTCTGAAAAATTTTGACGAAAGAAAATTCTCCTTTTGGTTCTCTTTAGATGCTACATGTTAAGACGTACACGCCACAACAATTCTTTTCGAGATACAACGTGTAGTTTTGGAGATACAAGCTAATTTTGTACTATGCGTTATTTCTTCTCGTAAAGAGTTTCTAATGCGTACGTATATGTCTTTACTCTGCAAAACTGTATTTCCTTATGAAGTGGTATTCTTACATATCCTTTCGAGAGAAAACTGTCCTGTGCCTTCTCTTTTGAGGCTACACACTTAGACATACACGCAACATGAAAGCCTTTCGACTTACAACGTGTTGTTTAGGAAAAACAAGATAATTTCGCACGATGCGGGATTTCCTTAAAACGTGATTTTCTGAAAAATTTTGACGAAAGAAAATTCTCCTTTCGTTCTCTTTAGATGCTACATGTTAAGACGTACACGCCACAACAGTTCTTTTCGAGATACAACGTGTAGTTTTGGAGATACAAGCTAATTTTGTACTCTGCGTTATTTCTTCTCGTAAAGAGTTTCCAATGCGTACGTATATGTCTTTTCTCTGCAAAACTGTATTTCCTTATGAAGTGGTATTCTTACATATCCTTTCGAGAGAAAACTGTCCTGTGCCTTCTCTTTTGAGGCTACACACTTAGACATACACGCAACATGAAAGCTTTTCGACTTACAACGTGTTGTTTAGGAAAAACAAGATAATTTCGCACGATGCGGGATTTCCTTAAAACGTGATTTTCTGAAAAATTTTGACGAAAGAAAATTCTCCTTTTGGTTCTCTTTAGATGCTACATGTTAAGACGTATACGCCACAACAATTCTTTTCGAGATACAACGTGTAGTTTTGGAGATACAAGCTAATTTTGTACTATGCGTTATTTCTCCTCGTAAAGAGTTTCCAATGCGTACGTATATGTCTTTACTCTGCAAAACTGTATTTCCTTATGAAGTGGTATTCTTACATATCCTTTCGAGAGAAAACTGTCTTGTGCCTTCTCTTTTGAGGCTACACACTTAGACATACACGCAACATGAAAGCTTTTCGACTTACAACGTGTTGTTTAGGAAAAACAAGATAATTTCGCACGATGCGGGATTTCCTTAAAACGTGATTTTCTGAAAAATTTTGACGAAAGAAAATTCTCCATTTGGTTCTCTTTAGATGCTACATGTTAAGACGTACACGCCACAACAATTCTTTTCGAGTTACAACGTGTAGTTTTGGAGATACAAGCTAATTTTGTACGATGCGTTATTTCTTCTCGTAAAGAGTTTCCAATACGTACGTATATGTCTTTACTCTGCAAAACTGTATTTCCTTATGAAGTGGTATTCTTACATATTCTTTCGAGAGAAAACTCTCCTGTGCCTTCTCTTTTGAGACTACACACTTAGACATACACGCAACATGAAAGCTTTTCGACTTACAACGTGTTGTTTAGGAAAAAAAGATAATTTCGCACGATGCGGGATTTCCTTAAAACGTGATTTTCTGAAAAATTTTGACGAAAGAAAATTCTCCTTTTCGTTCTCTTTAGATGCTACATGTTAAGACGTACACGCCACAACAATTCTTTTCGAGATACAACGTGTAGTTTTGGAGATACAAGCTAATTTTGTACTCTGCGTTATTTCTTCTCGTAAAGAGTTTCCAATGCGTACGTATATGTCTTTACTCTGCTAAACTGTATTTCCTTATGAAGTGGTATTCTTACATATCCTTTCGAGAGAAAACTGTCCTGTGCCTTCTCTTTTGAGGCTACACACTTAGACATACACGCAACATGAAAGCTTTTCGACTTACAACGTGTTGTTTAGGAAAAACAAGATAATTTCGCACGATGCGGGATTTCCTTAAAACGTGATTTTCTGAAAAATTTTGACGAAAGAAAATTCTCCTTTTGGTTCTCTTTAGATGCTACATGTTAAGACGTACACGCCACAACAATTCTTTTCGAGATACAACGTGTAGTTTTGGAGATACAAGCTAATTTTGTACTATGCGTTATTTCTTCTCGTAAAGAGTTTCCAATGCGTACGTATATGTCTTTACTCTGCAAAACTGTATTTCCTTATAAAGTGGTATTCTTACATATCCTTTCGAGAGAAAACTGTCTTGTGCCTTCTCTTTTGAGGCTACACACTTAGACATACACACAACATGAAAGCTTTTCGACTTACAACGTGTTGTTTAGGAAAAACAAGATAATTTCGCACGATGCGGGATTTCCTTAAAACGTGATTTTCTGAAAAATTTTGACGAAAGAAAATTCTCCTTTTGGTTCTCTTTAGATGCTACATGTTAAGACGTACACGCCACAACAATTCTTTTCGAGTTACAACGTGTAGTTTTGGAGATACAAGCTAATTTTGTACGATGCGTTATTTCTTCTCCTAAAGAGTTTCCAATACGTACGTATATGTCTTTACTCTGCAAAACTGTATTTCCTTATGAAGTGGTATTCTTACATATTCTTTCGAGAGAAAACTCTCCTGTGCCTTCTCTTTTGAGGCTACACACTTAGACATACACGCAACATGAAAGCTTTTCGACTTACAACGTGTTGTTTAGGAAAAACAAGATAATTTCGCACGATGCGGGATTTCATTAAAACGTGATTTTCTGAAAAATTTTGACGAAAGAAAATTCTCCTTTTGGTTCTCTTTAGATGCTACATGTTAAGACGTACACGCCACAACAATTCTTTTCGAGATACAACGTGTAGTTTTGGAGATACAAGCTAATTTTGTACTATGCGTTATTTCTTCTCGTAAAGAGTTTCTAATGCGTACGTATATGTCTTTACTCTGCAAAACTGTATTTCCTTATGAAGTGGTATTCTTACATATCCTTTCGAGAGAAAACTGTCCTGTGCCTTCTCTTTTGAGGCTACACACTTAGACATACACGCAACATGAAAGCTTTTCGACTTACAACGTGTTGTTTAGGAAAAACAAGATAATTTCGCACGATGCGGGATTTCCTTAAAACGTGATTTTCTGAAAAATTTTGACGAAAGAAAATTCTCCTTTCGTTCTCTTTAGATGCTACATGTTAAGACGTACACGCCACAACAGTTCTTTTCGAGATACAACGTGTAGTTTTGGAGATACAAGCTAATTTTGTACTCTGCGTTATTTCTTCTCGTAAAGAGTTTCCAATGCGTACGTA
Organism: Apodemus sylvaticus; assembly: GCF_947179515.1. Classification (NCBI taxonomy): domain Eukaryota; kingdom Metazoa; phylum Chordata; class Mammalia; order Rodentia; family Muridae; genus Apodemus; species Apodemus sylvaticus. Next base: position 504,006 of record NW_026263257.1, read on the forward strand.
TATGTCTTTTCTCTGCAAAACTGTATTTCCTTATGAAGTGGTATTCTTACATATCCTTTCGAGAGAAAACTGTCCTGTGCCTTCTCTTTTGAGGCTACACACTTAGACATACACGCAACATGAAAGCTTTTCGACTTACAACGTGTTGTTTAGGAAAAACAAGATAATTTCGCACGATGCGGGATTTCCTTAAAACGTGATTTTCTGAAAAATTTTGACGAAAGAAAATTCTCCTTTTGGTTCTCTTTAGATGCTACATGTTAAGACGTACACGCCACAACAATTCTTTTCGAGATACAACGTGTAGTTTTGGAGATACAAGCTAATTTTGTACTATGCGTTATTTCTTCTCGTAAAGAGTTTCCAATGCGTACGTATATGTCTTTACTCTGCAAAACTGTATTTCCTTATGAAGTGGTATTCTCACATATCCTTTCGAGAGAAAACTGTCTTGTGCCTTCTCTTTTGAGGCTACACACTTAGACATACACACAACATGAAAGCTTTTCGACTTACAACGTGTTGTTTAGGAAAAACAAGATAATTTCGCACGATGCGGGATTTCCTTAAAACGTGATTCTCTGAAAAATTTTGACGAAAGAAAATTCTCCTTTTGGTTCTCTTTAGATGCTACATGTTAAGAAGTACACGCCACAACAATTCTTTTCGAGATACAACGTGTAGTTTTGGAGATACAAGCTAATTTTGTACTATGCGTTATTTCTTCTCGTAAAGAGTTTCCAATGCGTACGTATATGTCTTTACTCTGCAAAACTGTATTTCCTTATGAAGTGGTATTCTTACATATCCTTTCGAGAGAAAACTGTCTTGTGCCTTCTCTTTTGAGGCTACACACTTAGACATACACGCAACATGAAAGCTTTTCGACTTACAACGTGTTGTTTAGGAAAAACAAGATAATTTCGCACGATGCGGGATTTCCTTAAAACGTGATTTTCTGAAAAATTTTGACGAAAGAAAATTCTCCTTTTGGTTCTCTTTAGATGCTACATGTTAAGACGTACACGCCACAACAATTCTTTTCGAGTTACAACGTGTAGTTTTGGAGATACAAGCTAATTTTGTACGATGCGTTATTTCTTCTCGTAAAGAGTTTCCAATACGTACGTATATGTCTTTACTCTGCAAAACTGTATTTCCTTATGAAGTGGTATTCTTACATATTCTTTCGAGAGAAAACTCTCCTGTGCCTTCTCTTTTGAGGCTACACACTTAGACATACACGCAACATGAAAGCTTTTCGACTTACAACGTGTTGTTTAGGAAAAACAAGATAATTTCGCACGATGCGGGATTTCATTAAAACGTGATTTTCTGAAAAATTTTGACGAAAGAAAATTCTCCTTTTGGTTCTCTTTAGATGCTACATGTTAAGACGTACACGCCACAACAATTCTTTTCGAGATACAACGTGTAGTTTTGGAGATACAAGCTAATTTTGTACTATGCGTTATTTCTTCTCGTAAAGAGTTTCTAATGCGTACGTATATGTCTTTACTCTGCAAAACTGTATTTCCTTATGAAGTGGTATTCTTACATATCCTTTCGAGAGAAAACTGTCCTGTGCCTTCTCTTTTGAGGCTACACACTTAGACATACACGCAACATGAAAGCTTTTCGACTTACAACGTGTTGTTTAGGAAAAACAAGATGATTTCGCACGATGCGGGATTTCCTTAAAACGTGATTTTCTGAAAAATTTTGACGAAAGAAAATTCTCCTTTTGGTTCTCTTTAGATGCTACATGTTAAGACGTACACGCCACAACAATTCTTTTCGAGATACAACGTGTAGTTTTGGAGATACAAGCTAATTTTGTACTTTGCGTTATTTCTTCTCGTAAAGAGTTTCCAATGCGTACGTATATGTCTTTACTCTGCAAAACTGTATTTCCTTATGAAGTGGTATTCTTACATATCCTTTCGAGAGAAAACTGTCCTGTGCCTTCTCTTTTGAGGCTACACACTTAGACATACACGCAACATGAAAGCTTTTCGACTTACAACGTGTTGTTTAGGAAAAACAAGGTAATTTCGCACGATGCGGGATTTCCTTAAAACGTTATTTTCTGAAAAATTTTGACGAAAGAAAATTCTTCTTTTCGTTCTCTTTAGATGCTACATGTTAAGACGTACACGCCACAACAATTCTTTTCGAGATACAACGTGTAGTTTTGGAGATACAAGCTAATTTTGTACTATGCGTTATTTCTCCTCGTAAAGAGTTTCCAATGCGTACGTATATGTCTTTACTCTGCAAAACTGTATTTCCTTATGAAGTGGTATTCTTACATATCCTTTCGAGAGAAAACTGTCTTGTGCCTTCTCTTTTGAGGCTACACACTTAGACATACACGCAACATGAAAGCTTTTCGACTTACAACGTGTTGTTTAGGAAGAACAAGATAATTTCGCACGATGCGGGATATCCTTAAAACGTGATTTTCTGAAAAATTTTGACGAAAGAAAATTCTCCTTTTGGTTCTCTTTAGATGCTACATGTTAAGACGTACACGCCACAACAATTCTTTTCGAGTTACAACGTGTAGTTTTGGAGATACAAGCTAATTTTGTACGATGCGTTATTTCTTCTCGTAAAGAGTTTCCAATACGTACGTATATGTCTTTACTCTGCAAAACTGTATTTCCTTATGAAGTGGTATTCTTACATATTCTTTCGAGAGAAAACTCTCCTGTGCCTTCTCTTTTGAGACTACACACTTAGACATACACGCAACATGAAAGCTTTTCGACTTACAACGTGTTGTTTAGGAAAAACAAGATAATTTCGCACGATGCGGGATTTCCTTAAAACGTGATTTTCTGAAAAATTTTGACGAAAGAAAATTCTCCTTTTCGTTCTCTTTAGATGCTACATGTTAAGACGTACACGCCACAACAATTCTTTTCGAGATACAACGTGTAGTTTTGGAGATACAAGCTAATTTTGTACTCTGCGTTATTTCTTCTCGTAAAGAGTTTCCAATGCGTACGTATATGTCTTTACTCTGCTAAACTGTATTTCCTTATGAAGTGGTATTCTTCCATATCCTTTCGAGAGAAAACTGTCCTGTGCCTTCTCTTTTGAGGCTACACACTTAGACATAAACGCAACATGAAAGCTTTTCGACTTACAACGTGTTGTTTAGGAAAAACAAGATAATTTCGCACGATGCGGGATTTCCTTAAAACGTGATTTTCTGAAAAATTTTGACGAAAGAAAATTCTCCTTTTGGTTCTCTTTAGATGCTACATGTTAAGACGTACACGCCACAACAATTCTTTTCGAGATACAACGTGTAGTTTTGGAGATACAAGCTAATTTTGTACTATGCGTTATTTCTTCTCGTAAAGAGTTTCCAATGCGTACGTATATGTCTTTACTCTGCAAAACTGTATTTCCTTATGAAGTGGTATTCTTACATATCCTTTCGAGAGAAAACTGTCTTGTGCCTTCTCTTTTGAGGCTACACACTTAGACATACACGCAACATGAAAGCTTTTCGACTTACAACGTGTTGTTTAGGAAAAACAAGATAATTTCGCACGATGCGGGATTTCCTTAAAACGTGATTTTCTGAAAAATTTTGACGAAAGAAAATTCTCCTTTTGGTTCTCTTTAGATGCTACATGTTAAGACGTACACGCCACAACAATTCTTTTCGAGTTACAACGTGTAGTTTTGGAGGTACAAGCTAATTTTGTACGATGCGTTATTTCTTCTCGTAAAGAGTTTCCAATACTTACGTATATGTCTTTACTCTGCAACACTGTATTTCCTTATGAAGTGGTATTCTTAAATATTCTTTCGAGAGAAAACTCTCCTGTGCCTTCTCTTTTGAGGCTACACACTTAGACATACACGCAACATGAATGCTTTTCGACTTACAACGTGTTGTTTAGGAAAAACAAGATAATTTCGCACGATGCGGGATTTCCTTAAAACGTGATTTTCTGAAAAATTTTGACGAAAGAAAATTCTCCTTTTGGTTCTCTTTAGATGCTACATGTTAAGACGTACACGCCACAACAATTCTTTTCGAGATACAACGTGTAGTTTTGGAGATACAAGCTAATTTTGTACTATGCGTTATTTCTTCTCGTAAAGAGTTTCTAATGCGTACGTATATGTCTTTACTCTGCAAAACTGTATTTCCTTATGAAGTGGTATTCTTACATATCCTTTCGAGAGAAAACTGTCCTGTGCCTTCTCTTTTGAGGCTACACACTTAGACATACACGCAACATGAAAGCTTTTCGACTTACAACGTGTTGTTTAGGAAAAACAAGATAATTTCGCACGATGCGGGATTTCCTTAAAACGTGATTTTCTGAAAAATTTTGACGAAAGAAAATTCTCCTTTTCGTTCTCTTTAGATGCTACATGTTAAGACGTACACGCCACAACAGTTCTTTTCGAGATACAACGTGTAGTTTTGGAGATACAAGCTAATTTTGTACTCTGCGTTATTTCTTCTCGTAAAGAGTTTCCAATGCGTACGTATATGTCTTTTCTCTGCAAAACTGTATTTCCTTATGAAGTGGTATTCTTACATATCCTTTCGAGAGAAAACTGTCCTGTGCCTTCTCTTTTGAGGCTACACACTTAGACATACACGCAACATGAAAGCTTTTCGACTTACAACGTGTTGTTTAGGAAAAACAAGATAATTTCGCACGATGCGGGATTTCCTTAAAACGTGATTTTCTGAAAAATTTTGACGAAAGAAAATTCTCCTTTTGGTTCTCTTTAGATGCTACATGTTAAGACGTACACGCCACAACAATTCTTTTCGAGATACAACGTGTAGTTTTGGAGATACAAGCTAATTTTGTACTATGCGTTATTTCTTCTCATAAAGAGTTTCCAATGCGTACGTATATGTCTTTACTCTGCAAAACTGTATTATCTTATGAAGTCGTATTCTTACATATCCTTTCGAGAGAAAACTGTCTTGTGCCTTCTCTTTTGAGGCTACACACTTAGACATACACACAACATGAAAGATTTTCGACTTACAACGTGTTGTTTAGGAAAAACAAGATAATTTCGCACGATGCGGGATTTCCTTAAAACGTGATTTTCTGAAAAATTTGACGAAAGAAAATTCTCCTTTTGGTTCTCTTTAGATGCTACATGTTAAGTCGTACACGCCACAACAATTCTTTTCGAGTTACAACGTGTAGTTTTGGAGATACAAGCTAATTTTTTACGATGCGTTATTTCTTCTCGTAAAGAGTTTCCAATACGTACGTATATGTCTTTACTCTGCAAAACTGTATTTCCTTATGAAGTGGTATTCTTACATATTCTTTCGAGAGAAAACTCTCCTGTGCCTTCTCTTTTGAGGCTACACACTTAGACATACACGCAACATGAAAGCTTTTTGACTTACAACGTGTTGTTTAGGAAAAACAAGATAATTTCGCACGATGCGGGATTCCCTTAAAACGTGATTTTCTGAAAAATTTTGACGAAAGAAAATTCTCCTTTTGGTTCTCTTTAGATGCTACATGTTAGGACGTACACGCCACAACAATTCTTTTCGAGATACAACGTGTAGTTTTGGAGATACAAGCTAATTTTGTACTATGCGTTATTTCTTCTCGTAAAGAATTTCCAATGCGTACGTATATGTCTTTACTCTGCAAAACTGTATTTCCTTATGAAGTGGTATTCTTACATATCCTTTCGAGAGAAAACTGTCCTGTGCCTTCTCTTTTGAGGCTACACACTTAGACATACACGCAACATGAAAGCTTTTCGACTTACAACGTGTTGTTTAGGAAAAACAAGATAATTTCGCACGATGCGGGATTTCCTTAAAACGTGATTTTCTGAAAAATTTTGACGAAAGAAAATTCTCCTTTTCGTTCTCTTTAGATGCTACATGTTAAGACGTACACGCCACAACAATTCTTTTCGAGTTACAACGTGTAGTTTTGGAGATACAAGCTAATTTTATACGATGCGTTATTTCTTCTCGTAAAGAGTTTCCAATACGTACGTATATGTCTTTACTCTGCAAAACTGTATTTCCTTATGAAGTGGTATTCTTACATATTCTTTCGAGAGAAAACTCTCCTGTGCCTTCTCTTTTGAGGCTACACACTTAGACATACACGCAACATGAAAGCTTTTCGAATTACAACGTGTTGTTTAGGAAAAACAAGATAATTTCGCACGATGCGGGATTTCATTAAAACGTGATTTTCTGAAAAATTTTGACGAAAGAAAATTCTCCTTTTGGTTCTCTTTAGATGCTACATGTTAAGACGTACACGCCACAACAATTCTTTTCGAGATACAACGTGTAGTTTTGGAGATACAAGCTAATTTTGTACTTTGCGTTATTTCTTCTCGTAAAGAGTTTCCAATGCGTACGTATATGTCTTTACTCTGCAAAACTGTATTTCCTTATGAAGTGGTATTCTTACATATCCTTTCGAGAGAAAACTGTCCTGTGCCTTCTCTTTTGAGGCTACACACTTAGACATACACGCAACATGAAAGCTTTTCGACTTACAACGTGTTGTTTAGGAAAAACAAGATAATTTCGCACGATGCGGGATTTCCTTAAAACGTGATTTTCTGAAAAATTTTGACGAAAGAAAATTCTCCTTTTCGTTCTCTTTAGATGCTACATGTTAAGACGTACACGCCACAACAATTCTTTTCGAGATACAACGTGTAGTTTTGGAGATACAAGCTAATTTTGTACTCTGCGTTATTTCTTCTCGTAAAGAGTTTCCAATGCGTACGTATATGTCTTTACTCTGCAAAACTGTATTTCCTTATGAAGTGGTATTCTTACATATCCTTTCGAGAGAAAACTGTCCTGTGCCTTCTCTTTTGAGGCTACACACTTAGACATACACGCAACATGAAAGCTTTTCGACTTACAACGTGTTGTTTAGGAAAAACAAGATAATTTCGCACGATGCAGGATTTCCATAAACGTGATTTTCTGAAAAATTTTGACGAAAGAAAATTCTCCATTTGGTTCTCTTTAGATGCTACATGTTAAGACGTACACGCCACAACAATTCTTTTCGAGTTACAACGTGTAGTTTTGGAGATACAAGCTAATTTTGTACGATGCGTTGTTTCTTCTCGTAAAGTGTTTTCAATACGTACGTATTTGTCTTACTCTCCAAAATTGTACTTCCTTATAACGGGGTATTCTACAACATTCTTTCGAGAGAAAACTCTCCTGTGCCTTCTCTTTTGAGGCTACACACTTAGACATACACGCAACATGAAAGCTTTTCGACTTACAACGTGTTGTTTAGGAAAAACAAGATAATTTCACACGATGCGGGATTTCCTTAAAACGTGATTTTCTGAAAAATTTTGACGAAAGAAAATTCTCCTTTTGGTTCTCTTTAGATGCTACATGTTAAGACGTACACGCCACAACAATTCTTTTCGAGATACAACGTGTAGTTTTGGAGATACAAGCTAATTTTGTACTATGCGTTATTTCTTCTCGTAAAGAATTTCCAATGCGTACGTATATGTCTTTACTCTGCAAAACTGTATTTCCTTATGAAGTGGTATTCTTACATATCCTTTCGAGAAAAAACTGTCCTGTGCCTTCTCTTTTGAGGCTACACACTTAGACACACACGCAACATGAAAGCTTTTCGACTTACAACGTGTTGTTTAGGAAAAACAAGATAATTTCGCACGATGCGGGATTTCCTTAAAACGTGATTTTCTGAAAAATTTTGACGAAAGAAAATTCTCCTTTTGGTTCTCTTTAGATGCTACATGTTAAGACGTACACGCCACAACAATTCTTTTCGAGATACAACGTGTAGTTTTGGAGATACAAGTTAATTTTGTACTTTGCGTTATTTCTTCTTGTAAAGAGTTTCCAATGCTTACGTATATGTCTTTACTCTGCAAAACTGTATTTCCTTATGAAGTGGTATTCTTACATATCCTTTCGAGGGAAAACTGTCATGTGCCTTCTCTTTTGAGGCTACACACTTAGACATATACGCAACATGAAAGCTTTTCGACTTACAACGTGTTGTTTAGGAAGAACAAGATAATTTCGCACGATGCGGGATATCCTTAAAACGTGATTTTCTGAAAAATTTTGACGAAAGAAAATTCTCCTTTTGGTTCTCTTTAGATGCTACATGTTAAGACGTACACGCCACAACAATTCTTTTCGAGATACAACGTGTAGTTTTGGAGATACAAGCTAATTTTGTACGATGCGTTATTTCTTCTCGTAAAGAGTTTCCAATGCGTACGTATATGTCTTTACTCTGCAAAACTGTATTTCCTTATGAAGTGGTATTCTTACATATCCTTTCGAGAGAAAACTGTCTTGTGCCTTCTCTTTTGAGGCTACACACTTAGACATACACGCAACATGAAAGCTTTTCGACTTACAACGTGTTGTTTAGGAAAAACAAAATAATTTCGCACGATGCGGGATTTCCTTAAAACGTGATTTTCTGAAAAATTTTGACGAAAGAAAATTCTCCTTTTGGTTCTCTTTAGATGCTACATGTTAAGACGTACACGCCACAACAATTCTTTTCGAGTTACAACGTGTAGTTTTGGAGATACAAGCTAATTTTGTACGATGCGTTATTTCTTCTCGTAAAGAGTTTCCAATACGTACGTATATGTCTTTACTCTGCAAAACTGTATTTCCTTATGAAGTGGTATTCTTACATATTCTTTCGAGAGAAAACTCTCCTGTGCCTTCTCTTTTGAGGCTACACACTTAGACATACACGCAACATGAAAGCTTTTCGACTTACAACGTGTTGTTTAGGAAAAACAAGATAATTTCGCACGATGCGGGATTTCATTAAAACGTGATTTTCTGAAAAATTTTGACGAAAGAAAATTCTCCTTTTGGTTCTCTTTAGATGCTACATGTTAAGACGTACACGCCACAACAATTCTTTTCGAGATACAACGTGTAGTTTTGGAGATACAAGCTAATTTTGTACTATGCGTTATTTCTTCTCGTAAAGAGTTTCTAATGCGTACGTATATGTCTTTACTCTGCAAAACTGTATTTCCTTATGAAGTGGCATTCTTACATATCCTTTCGAGAGAAAACTGTCCTGTGCCTTCTCTTTTGAGGCTACACACTTAGACATACACGCAACATGAAAGCTTTTCGACTTAAAACGTGTTGTTTAGGAAAAACAAGATAATTTCGCACGATGCGGGATTTCCTTAAAACGTGATTTTCTGAAAAATTTTGACGAAAGAAAATTCTCCTTTTGGTTCTCTTTAGATGCTACATGTTAAGACGTACACGCCACAACAATTCTTTTCGAGATACAACGTGTAGTTTTGGAGATACAAGCTAATTTTGTACTTTGCGTTATTTCTTCTCGTAAAGAGTTTCCAATGCGTACGTATATGTCTTTACTCTGCAAAACTGTATTTCCTTATGAAGTGGTATTCTTACATATCCTTTCGAGAGAAAACTGTCCTGTGCCTTCTCTTTTGAGGCTACACACTTAGACATACACGCAACATGAAAGCTTTTCGACTTACAACGTGTTGTTTAGGAAAAACAAGATAATTTCGCACGATGCGGGATTTCCTTAAAACGTGATTTTCTGAAAAATTTTGACGAAAGAAAATTCTCCTTTTCGTTCTCTTTAGATGCTACATGTTAAGACGTACACGCCACAACAATTCTTTTCGAGATACAACGTGTAGTTTTGGAGATACAAGCTAATTTTGTACTCTGCGTTATTTCTTCTCGTAAAGAGTTTCCAATGCGTACGTATATGTCTTTACTCTGCAAAACTGTATTTCCTTATGAAGTGGTATTCTTACATATCCTTTCGAGAGAAAACTCTCCTGTGCCTTCTCTTTTGAGGCTACACACTTAGACATACACGCAACATGAAAGCTTTTCGACTTACAACGTGTTGTTTAGGAAAAACAAGATAATTTCGCACGATGCGGGATTTCCTTAAAACGTGATTTTCTGAAAAATTTTGACCAAAGAAAATTCTCCTTTTGGTTCTCTTTAGATGCTACATGTTAAGACGTACACGCCACAACAATTCTTTTCGAGTTACAACGTGTAGTTTTGGAGATACAAGCTAATTTTGTACGATGCGTTATTTCTTCTCGTAAAGAGTTTCCAATATGTACGTATATGTCTTTACACTGCAAAACTGTATTTCCTTATGAAGTGGTATTCTTACATATTCTTTCGAGAGAAAACTGTCCTGTGCCTTCTCTTTTGAGGCTACACACTTAGACATACACGCAACATGAAAGATTTTCGACTTACAACGTGTTGTTTAGGAAAAACAAGATAATTTCGCACGATGCGGGATTTCCTTAAAACGTGATTTTCTGAAAAATTTTGACGAAAGAAAATTCTCCTTTTGGTTCTCTTTAGATGCTACATGTTAAGACGTACACGCCACAACAATTCTTTTCGAGATACAACGTGTAGTTTTGGAGATACAAGCTAATTTTGTACTATGCGTTATTTCTTCTCGTAAAGAGTTTCCAATTCGTACGTATATGTCTTTACTCTGCAAAACTGTATTTCCTTATGAAGTGGTATTCTTACATATCCTTTCGAGAGAAAACTGTCCTGTGCCTTCTCTTTTGAGGCTACACACTTAGACATACACGCAACATGAAAGCTTTTCGACTTACAACGTGTTGTTTACGAAAAACAAGATAATTTCGCACGATGCAGGATTTCCTTAAAACGTGATTTTCTGAAAAATTTTGACGAAAGAAAATTCTCCATTTGGTTCTCTTTAGATGCTACATGTTAAGACGTACACGCCACAACAATTCTTTTCGAGTTGCAACGTGTAGTTTTGGAGATACAAGCTAATTTTGTACGATGCGTTGTTTCTTCTCGTAAAGTGTTTTCAATACGTACGTATTTGTCTTTACTCTCCAAAATTGTACTTCCTTATAACGGGGTATTCTACAATATTCTTTCGAGAGAAAACTCTCCTGTGCCTTCTCTTTTGAGGCTACACACTTAGACATACACGCAACATGAAAGCTTTTCGACTTACAACGTGTTGTTTAGGAAATACAAGATAATTTCGCACGATGCGGGATTTCCTTAAAACGTGATTTTCTGAAAAATTTTGACGAAAGAAAATTCTCCTTTTGGTTCTCTTTAGATGCTACATGTTAAGACGTACACGCCACAACAATTCTTTTCGAGATACAACGTGTAGTTTTGGAGATACAAGCTAATTTTGTACTATGTGTTATTTCTTCTCGTAAAGAGTTTCCAATGCGTACTTATATGTCTTTACTCTGCAAAACTGTATTTCCTTATGAAGTGGTATTCTTACATATCCTTTCGAGAGAAAACTGTCCTGTGCCTTCTCTTTTGAGGCTACACACTTAGACATACACGCAACATGAAAGCTTTTCGACTTACAACGTGTTGTTTAGGAAAAACAAGATAATTTCGCACGATGCGGGATTTCCTTAAAACGTGATTTTCTGAAAAATTTTGACGAAAGAAAATTCTCCTTTTGGTTCTCTTTAGATGCTACATGTTAAGACGTACACGCCACAACAATTCTTTTCGAGATACAACGTGTAGTTTTGGAGATACAAGCTAATTTTGTACGATGCGTTAGTTCTTCTCGTAAAGAGTTTCCAATGCGTACGTATATGTCTTTACTCTGCAAAACTGTATTTCCTTATGAAGTGGTATTCTTACATATCCTTTCGAGAGAAAACTGTCCTGTGCCTTCTCTTTTGAGGCTACACACTTAGACATACACGCAACATGAAAGCTTTTCGACTTACAACGTGTTGTTTAGGAAAAACAAGATAATTTCGCACGATGCAGGATTTCCATAAACGTGATTTTCTGAAAAATTTTGACGAAAGAAAATTCTCCATTTGGTTCTCTTTAGATGCTACATGTTAAGACGTACACGCCACAACAATTCTTTTCGAGTTACAACGTGTAGTTTTGGAGATACAAGCTAATTTTGTACGATGCGTTGTTTCTTCTCGTAAAGTGTTTTCAATACGTACGTATTTGTCTTTACTCTCCAAAATTGTACTTCCTTATAACGGGGTATTCTACAATATTCTTTCGAGGGAAAACTCTCCTGTGCCTTCTCTTTTGAGGCTACACACTTAGACATACACGCAACATGAAAGCTTTTCGACTTACAACGTGTTGTTTAGGAAAAACAAGATAATTTCGCACGATGCGGGATTTCCTTAAAACGTGATTTTCTGAAAAATTTTGACGAAAGAAAATTCTCCTTTTGGTTCTCTTTAGATGCTACATGTTAAGACGTACACGCCACAACAATTCTTTTCGAGATACAACGTGTAGTTTTGGAGATACAAGCTAATTTTGTACTATGCGTTATTTCTTCTCGTAAAGAATTTCCAATGCGTACGTATATGTCTTTACTCTGCAAAACTGTATTTCCTTATGAAGTGGTATTCTTACATATCCTTTCGAGAAAAAACTGTCCTGTGCCTTCTCTTTTGAGGCTACACACTTAGACACACACGCAACATGAAAGCTTTTCGACTTACAAAGTGTTGTTTAGGAAAAACAAGATAATTTCGCACGATGCGGGATTTCCTTAAAACGTGATTTTCTGAAAAATTTTGACGAAAGAAAATTCTCCTTTTGGTTCTCTTTAGATGCTACATGTTAAGACGTACACGCCACAACAATTCTTTTCGAGATACAACGTGTAGTTTTGGAGATACAAGCTAATTTTGTACTTTGCGTTATTTCTTCTTGTAAAGAGTTTCCAATGCTTACGTATATGTCTTTACTCTGCAAAACTGTATTTCCTTATGAAGTGGTATTCTTACATATCCTTTCGAGGGAAAACTGTCATGTGCCTTCTCTTTTGAGGCTACACACTTAGACATATACGCAACATGAAAGCTTTTCGACTTACAACGTGTTGTTTAGGAAGAACAAGATAATTTCGCACGATGCGGGATATCCTTAAAACGTGATTTTCTGAAAAATTTTGACGAAAGAAAATTCTCCTTTTGGTTCTCTTTAGATGCTACATGTTAAGACGTACACGCCACAACAATTCTTTTCGAGATACAACGTGTAGTTTTGGAGATACAAGCTAATTTTGTACGATGCGTTATTTCTTCTCCTAAAGAGTTTCCAATGCGTACGTATATGTCTTTACTCTGCAAAACTGTATTTCCTTATGAAGTGGTATTCTTACATATCCTTTCGAGAGAAAACTGTCTTGTGCCTTCTCTTTTGAGGCTACACACTTAGACATACACGCAACATGAAAGCTTTTCGACTTACAACGTGTTGTTTAGGAAAAACAAAATAATTTCGCACGATGCGGGATTTCCTTAAAACGTGATTTTCTGAAAAATTTTGACGAAAGAAAATTCTCCTTTTGGTTCTCTTTAGATGCTACATGTTAAGACGTACACGCCACAACAATTCTTTTCGAGTTACAACGTGTAGTTTTGGAGATACAAGCTAATTTTGTACGATGCGTTATTTCTTCTCGTAAAGAGTTTCCAATACGTACGTATATGTCTTTACTCTGCAAAACTGTATTTCCTTATGAAGTGGTATTCTTACATATTCTTTCGAGAGAAAACTCTCCTGTGCCTTCTCTTTTGAGGCTACACACTTAGACATACACGCAACATGAAAGCTTTTCGACTTACAACGTGTTGTTTAGGAAAAACAAGATAATTTCGCACGATGCGGGATTTCATTAAAACGTGATTTTCTGAAAAATTTTGACGAAAGAAAATTCTCCTTTTGGTTCTCTTTAGATGCTACATGTTAAGACGTACACGCCACAACAATTCTTTTCGAGATACAACGTGTAGTTTTGGAGATACAAGCTAATTTTGTACTATGCGTTATTTCTTCTCGTAAAGAGTTTCTAATGCGTACGTATATGTCTTTACTCTGCAAAACTGTATTTCCTTATGAAGTGGCATTCTTACATATCCTTTCGAGAGAAAACTTTCCTGTGCCTTCTCTTTTGAGGCTACACACTTAGACATACACGCAACATGAAAGCTTTTCGACTTAAAACGTGTTGTTTAGGAAAAACAAGATAATTTCGCACGATGCGGGATTTCCTTAAAACGTGATTTTCTGAAAAATTTTGACGAAAGAAAATTCTCCTTTTGGTTCTCTTTAGATGCTACATGTTAAGACGTACACGCCACAACAATTCTTTTCGAGATACAACGTGTAGTTTTGGAGATACAAGCTAATTTTGTACTTTGCGTTATTTCTTCTCGTAAAGAGTTTCCAATGCGTACGTATATGTCTTTACTCTGCAAAACTGTATTTCCTTATGAAGTGGTATTCTTACATATCCTTTCGAGAGAAAACTGTCCTGTGCCTTCTCTTTTGAGGCTACACACTTAGACATACACGCAACATGAAAGCTTTTCGACTTACAACGTGTTGTTTAGGAAAAACAAAATAATTTCGCACGATGCGGGATTTCCTTAAAACGTGATTTTCTGAAAAATTTTGACGAAAGAAAATTCTCCTTTTGGTTCTCTTTAGATGCTACATGTTAAGACGTACACGCCACAACAATTCTTTTCGAGTTACAACGTGTAGTTTTGGAGATACAAGCTAATTTTGTACGATGCGTTATTTCTTCTCGTAAAGAGTTTCCAATACGTACGTATATGTCTTTACTCTGCAAAACTGTATTTCCTTATGAAGTGGTATTCTTACATATTCTTTCGAGAGAAAACTCTCCTGTGCCTTCTCTTTTGAGGCTACACACTTAGACATACACGCAACATGAAAGCTTTTCGACTTACAACGTGTTGTTTAGGAAAAACAAGATAATTTCGCACGATGCGGGATTTCATTAAAACGTGATTTTCTGAAAAATTTTGACGAAAGAAAATTCTCCTTTTGGTTCTCTTTAGATGCTACATGTTAAGACGTACACGCCACAACAATTCTTTTCGAGATACAACGTGTAGTTTTGGAGATACAAGCTAATTTTGTACTATGCGTTATTTCTTCTCGTAAAGAGTTTCTAATGCGTACGTATATGTCTTTACTCTGCAAAACTGTATTTCCTTATGAAGTGGCATTCTTACATATCCTTTCGAGAGAAAACTGTCCTGTGCCTTCTCTTTTGAGGCTACACACTTAGACATACACGCAACATGAAAGCTTTTCGACTTAAAACGTGTTGTTTAGGAAAAACAAGATAATTTCGCACGATGCGGGATTTCCTTAAAACGTGATTTTCTGAAAAATTTTGACGAAAGAAAATTCTCCTTTTGGTTCTCTTTAGATGCTACATGTTAAGACGTACACGCCACAACAATTCTTTTCGAGATACAACGTGTAGTTTTGGAGATACAAGCTAATTTTGTACTTTGCGTTATTTCTTCTCGTAAAGAGTTTCCAATGCGTACGTATATGTCTTTACTCTGCAAAACTGTATTTCCTTATGAAGTGGTATTCTTACATATCCTTTCGAGAGAAAACTGTCCTGTGCCTTCTCTTTTGAGGCTACACACTTAGACATACACGCAACATGAAAGCTTTTCGACTTACAACGTGTTGTTTAGGAAAAACAAGATAATTTCGCACGATGCGGGATTTCCTTAAAACGTGATTTTCTGAAAAATTTTGACGAAAGAAAATTCTCCTTTTGGTTCTCTTTAGATGCTACATGTTAAGACGTACACGCCACAACAATTCTTTTCGAGATACAACGTGTAGTTTTGGAGATACAAGCTAATTTTGTACTCTGCGTTATTTCTTCTCGTAAAGAGTTTCCAATGCGTACGTATATGTCTTTACTCTGCAAAACTGTATTTCCTTATGAAGTGGTATTCTTACATATCCTTTCGAGAGAAAACTGTCCTGTGCCTTCTCTTTTGAGGCTACACACTTAGACATACACGCAACATGAAAGCTTTTCGACTTACAACGTGTTGTTTAGGAAAAACAAGATAATTTCGCACGATGCGGGATTTCCTTAAAACGTGATTTTCTGAAAAATTTTGACGAAAGAAAATTCTCCTTTTGGTTCTCTTTAGATGCTACATGTTAAGACGTACACGCCACAACAATTCTTTTCGAGATACAACGTGTAGTTTTGGAGATACAAGCTAATTTTGTACGATGCGTTATTTCTTCTCGTAAAGAGTTTCCAATGCGTACGTATATGTCTTTACTCTGCAAAACTGTATTTCCTTATGAAGTGGTATTCTTACATATCCTTTCGAGAGAAAACTGTCCTGTGCCTTCTCTTTTGAGGCTACACACTTAGACATACACGCAACATGAAAGCTTTTCGACTTACAACGTGTTGTTTAGGAAAAACAAGATAATTTCGCACGATGCAGGATTTCCATAAACGTGATTTTCTGAAAAATTTTGACGAAAGAAAATTCTCCATTTGGTTCTCTTTAGATGCTACATGTTAAGACGTACACGCCACAACAATTCTTTTCGAGTTACAACGTGTAGTTTTGGAGATACAAGCTAATTTTGTACGATGCGTTGTTTCTTCTCGTAAAGTGTTTTCAATACGTACGTATTTGTCTTTACTCTCCAAAATTGTACTTCCTTATAACGGGGTATTCTACAATATTCTTTCGAGGGAAAACTCTCCTGTGCCTTCTCTTTTGAGGCTACACACTTAGACATACACGCAACATGAAAGCTTTTCGACTTACAACGTGTTGTTTAGGAAAAACAAGATAATTTCGCACGATGCGGGATTTCCTTAAAACGTGATTTTCTGAAAAATTTTGACGAAAGAAAATTCTCCTTTTGGTTCTCTTTAGATGCTACATGTTAAGACGTACACGCCACAACAATTCTTTTCGAGATACAACGTGTAGTTTTGGAGATACAAGCTAATTTTGTACTTTGCGTTATTTCTTCTCGTAAAGAGTTTCCAATGCGTACGTATATGTCTTTACTCTGCAAAACTGTATTTCCTTATGAAGTGGTATTCTTACATATCCTTTCGAGAGAAAACTGTCCTGTGCCTTCTCTTTTGAGGCTACACACTTAGACATACACGCAACATGAAAGCTTTTCGACTTACAACGTGTTGTTTAGGAAAAACAAGATAATTTCGCACGATGCGGGATTTCCTTAAAACGTGATTTTCTGAAAAATTTTGACGAAAGAAAATTCTCCTTTTGGTTCTCTTTAGATGCTACATGTTAAGACGTACACACCACAACAATTCTTTTCAAGATACAGCATGTAGTTTTGGAGAT